>NC_081201.1:29092612-29392612 GCF_902713425.1 Acipenser ruthenus
CCTGAAATGTTTGAGTACAGGCATAAATTATATAACTGCTATTTTTATCCCACAGGACCTTATTTAATTTCAGTTGTCATTCACATAACAGTAAGCTATTTGTCATGTGTTAGTATTAATCACAAGCTATCAGTCTAATGGAGATGCATACATTATTGTTCTATGTTTTTGAATATTTTAAGAGAACCACATTTGATATTGAAATGTGCATCTCCTTTTTAATCTGCGAGTAAAAAAAAAAATACAACAAATGCATACTTACTGGTAAATTATAAGTAATGTAAGTGTTACTTTGCAATGCATTTCTGGCAGTCTCAGGAAAAGTTATATACGCAAAACTGATATTCCAGTTGGTTTCATCTGTTTTGTCCTACTCCTCTATTCTATTTCCACTCATATCAGTCTATACTCTTTAAAAGATAATCCATTAAAAACAGTCAACCAGAACATAACTATAACACACTTAGAATCACACATGTTAAAGCTCAGAGAAAGCCCATTATTGGCAACAGTGTTTTTTTTTTTTGGCTTGTTTTTATATTTATTTAATGCATATTTATTTCCCTTATTATATACACTGTAACAGAATAGGCCTTTTTTAGATATTTGTCAGTGTGTGCACAAAGCAAAAGCCTGAAACCTAAGCCACAACAAATGTTAGGTTTACTGGCTATTTCCTGTCATTTTGATCGGTTCTAAGTTTGGTCAAACATGCTCTTGTGTGTAATTCCGAGTCTATAGAGCCTGTTTTTCTTCTATAAAGTGGCCATCAACTCAAACCGTTAGTATCTCCTGACAGTAATTCAGAAAGTTGGGCATTGTGTTCATCCCTAATAGCTGTGTCCTTTTAAAATGTTTTATTTAAACCTCCACCTGTAATGTAAGGATGACTGCATGTTTGTGTATAAGGTTGTGTGACAAGGAAAACCCTGTCGCTGGTTCTTGCGCAAATGTGTGCAGCTGGGAAACGGAACAGAAGATCAGCAGATAGGCTTGCCCAGCACTGAACCAATCAGGAGGTCCGGATTGGCTGGGGGGTGTGCCAGGGGAGGCTGTGCGCAGCTTAAAAGGGGACTGCGCCACAGCTCAAGGTGACTGCACCGCTATGCTACACAGAGGGTAACTTTGTTTACATTCAGGAGGAGAGTGTCCGCTTCGCAGGAGAACTACTATGAAAACCTTCAACTGCAAGACGGGGTGCGGCGTGTCAATACCCAATGCCCTGTGTCTGCCTCCTGATTATTCAGTGACAACTCGTAACGTGTAACACTTCCCTGTTACCGGTTGATAAAGGCTGTTAAACTAACCTACATATGAAGGTACGCAGTCAGACAGAGCTTGGGGCATGTCTGTTTTCAAAGTAGATAGAGGAAATTGCATGTTTAATATGCCCTTTTAAAATACTGCAGGAACAGAAAATATGGTGTTACCATATAATAGTTTTAAGCAGGAAGTTGGGCTGGTTTTGGATATACAAATTGATTGAGCATCTTCGGCCTCATGGACTTGAGAGATACGGCTGGATTCTTAACTGATCTTTTATTCAAAAGTTCCTTGCAGGTTATACCAATTAGTTTCCAAGCAAATGTATTTAAAAATGAAGAAGGAATTGCAGCAGTTTGTTGAGCATTGCAACAATTAAGATAAGCACAAATGACTTGCTATCTTTGGAATTCGCTTAGATGAGTGAAATTTGATATAAAGGGATCCCCAGAGAAACACATTCTTGTAGTGTTTTCATAGAACATCGGGGAAGGGGATGCAGGGGAAAAAAAAAAAACAACCCTGTTTAAAAAATCTCAACATGCTATTCTGAGTAATTCCCAGTCTATCCCTAGCAACCATTCATTTCCCTTAAACATTGAAAATTTGCAACATGAGAGTGAATTGGCTCGCTTGCTCCCCTGAGGCCCCCCTGTATCTCCTCATCCACTGCTGAAAGTAAAAAAGCAATGCATATGTTTACAATATAAATGTGATTTAATCGACCTCCCTGTCAGCCAGAAATGGCAAGCTTATCAAACAGGCTTGGGATCTGAGAGGAGGGAAAGAGAAAAAGAGAGGGCAGAGAGAAACAGACAGAAATAGAATTTGAGAGAGAGATTTTTCACAGCAATGAGCTCTGCCGTGGCGATTCCAGCGTACTACATGATTTCATGCATGCAGGCTGCTTCTTTCAAACTATAATCAGGAAAATTCAATATGACACAGAGAAAACAACTTATTCTTTAATAAATGTGCTTTACATTAGCAAGCTATGTTTGTTGCTATTAGAATGCTTCAGCTGTTGGGGTTTGTGGCAATGTGCCCCGCCCCTGTGTGCAATTGTGTGTTATGTGTTGTATGTTGCGTGTGTAAATGTTGGTGTATAGATTGGTACACGGGATATAAACGGGTCTGTGTTTCACGTGTATTTAAAAAGTGTATATTTGTATTTAGGCACGAGGAGAGCACAAATCACTTCACGTGCTGGTTAAATGTAATATGTGAGCACGGGGTTGCACAGAATTAATTCACGTGCTGGGATTCAAGTGAATAATTAATTATTCACTTGAATCCCAGCACGTGAATTAATTCTGTGCAACCCCGTGCTCACATATTACATTTAACCAGCACGTGAAGTGATTTGTGCTCTCCTCGTGCCTAAATACAAATATACACTTTTTAAATACACGTGAAACACAGACCCGTTTATATCCCGTGTACCAATCTATACACCAACATTTACACACGCAACATACAACACATAACACACAATTGCACACAGGGGCGGGGCACATTGCCACAGGGTTCCATGGAAAACTGCACTGAGTTCCTTCAAAATGAGCGGGGAGATAATTAAATACAGTACTTGTCAGAATTTCAATACAATGAAATATAATAGTACTGTGGCCCAAACTGATGGGGATATGACATGTACTGGATTACAGAGCACCCTTTAGTGTTTACAACAAACACACTGACCATTGCTGTCTCACGTGCTAATATGCATTGCTGAGTATCTTTTTCAACATATTATCAATATTTTTTATATTTTCTTGGATATAAATTAGCCGTTTTAAACAGGGATGTGCCAAATGCTGATAAAATGCATGTTATATCACCATACAGCAAACAGCAAGCTGCCTTTTCACAGTCTAAACAGTCTAAACTGGGAATTGAATAAAGAATTGCCGGTGTAAGGGATATTTTATTAGTTTAATTTATACATAGTTTATATATTATTTTGTGTATTTTTTTTCAGAGATTGAAACCCAGATTTGAGATCTTTTTAGATAATTCAAGTTTTACTAGTTCCTTAAATCCTCATACAGTCACTTACAGTCCAAATTTTATGTATCAAAATCAATAAGAAAAAAGAATAGATTGCAATGCCAACTTGAATTCAAACACAACACTTACAAGAGGTGCACAATATCAAAATAATGTACATCATATACTGGAGATTATGGTTTGTAAAATTCACAATGCTTGTGTGGGAGCAAATGATTAGCTTGGACCTAAGATAGATACATTAAAATGACTCAAACTGCGTATTTAATTACCCTTTTTCAATACTGAAATTCCATGGTGGTGGGTGGGATGCGGTTCTGATTCAGAATCAAAACTGACTGTATGAGTCATGTAGAAGAATTTTTTATTTTGTTCAGATGACATTGATTAGCAGTGTCAGGAAAGCTTGGCTACATGACAAAATACAGCTCATAATAGAAAGAGTTTCAGATAATGCTTCAGGCTTGTAAATCACTGCCTGCTCATTTCAATAAGTCAATCTGTAGAGACTATCAACCATTCATATACCATCCAAATGAACTTCTAACACTTTGTAGAGGAATGCAATTTTAATTTACACATCACTATTGTAGGGTCATACTCCTACAGAAGTTATCTTTACTTGTGAATTTGGGAAGAAAGCCTCATGGTATCTTCTTGATTCTTCAAGAAACACAAAGCGTCCTATTAATAACTCATGAGCTAGGAGCTGTAAATCAAGTGTTAAAGTAAACATAAATCATTTGCAATACATTATAACCTATTTAGGCATGTATATACTTTACACTGTGATGTGCATTTGTGTTTTATTGTGCATAAAGTGCATACACAGCTTGTTTCATAGCCCTCGATTAAAACTAATCTTGGATTATTGTATTAATAATATTAATTTGTATATTTATCAAGTCTGTATTGTTGTATAATAATGATAAATTGAAATAGGAATCATTTTGAAAATACCTCAGATGTAAGATTAATTTGATAGACTGCACTACCAACATGCCTAGAGCAAATTTTAAAGCATACTCTAATAAAATTAAAGGTTATTATGAAATGTCTGGTGACCAGATAATTGCTGCTAGGTTTGAACATGTAATCCCCATTGCTAATTATTAATGTGACAAATTAAGAATCTGGTACAGCAGTTAATAAAGGAATTCTAATGTAACCCTTTTTTTTTAACAAAGTGAATAAAGCACTTGAGTCTGGTCCCAGTACAAATGGAATCTTTTTCTTTGCTGAGCTTTTCAGAGTTCTCTTGTTTTCCTTAAACTCCCCGAAGTAAACGAACTGTTTCTAGAAGCAGTCATTTGGTACAATATGTCAAAACATCATAGCAAAGTGTGCCCGGGGAATAAGCCTTAAGCAACTGAATTGAAAGCATAATTAATTCATAGCTTCAAAACAGTAATTGGTAGTTGAACAAATTATACAAGCAGCGTTAACCAACTATAGTGAACCAGTTTCTGCTGATTTAAATTAACAATAAAAGTGTGCAATTAATGAGTAGTTATTTGCTTATGTTATGCTTATTTATGTCTAAAAGACAATCTGTCATATAAAATACATCATGTAATTATTCCTGTTGAAGTTTCTTAAAGTTTAAAATATGTAATTATATTGTGAAAATCTGTGTACTTTTTCCTTAAATTATATATATGTATGGACTGTCGCAATAGCTACCGTAAATTGAGTCAGCTGGGTTTTGACGGCAGTCGCAAAAGACACATGTGTGTCTGTTTGGTTAACAATAAAGTGCCCTTGACATAAACCAACAGGATGTGGGAATGTTGTGTTGTTTCCAATTTACTTCCTGAGAAGAATAGTCGCCGCAGTTATTATTACTGAGGGGTACTTACTGCTCGCTGTGTTATTGTTTTCTGTAAAACACTGATATCCGGTCATGTTAATGCAGAAGCTTGTTTTAATGTCTCTATTACTAACTTTACTTTAAATTCTCAAATTAATAAAATCGAAACCTGGGTTGTAACAAGAGACCCGGGTAGCGTCAGGTAATTTAAAATCCGACAGGTACCCATGCCAACCTTTAATATATATATGGAAAGGCAAGTATCTCTCCTGTGGTCAGACCAATTAGTGATATCCAGAGGAGATCTTTAGACAGACAACTTTTATCAAATATGATCCTCCTTATGGCTCCTAATGTAAAGAATAAGCTTACACTAAAATAAACAACATGCACATGCAATATTTTGATTATACAGTACTGTTATGCTAAATAAATTATTGTTAATAAAAGAACAAAGAACATTTATATTTCTCACTTGCAAAAGTACAAAGTATTATTGCCAGCTGAGGCTTATACAGCTTACTGATGCAGCCTAGAGCAAAGCTGTGCCTGCTACCGTGTTTTTTCATTATCTCTCTCCTGAACACAGAAAGAAAAACCTGCTTTTAAAGGGACCCCTGGGCAGGTGATGGTCTTGCTGCATATAGTCCAAAATAACTCAACTAACTTAAAAATACATACATTTGTATGGCCAGATTATAAAAATAGCATTAAAAGCAGAAGTATCATGTTGGTTCAGAGGACTGAAAAAAATCCCATATCCCAAGTGCCAGTTTGTATGGGTTAGAAAAATGTAATTAATTCTCTAAATCGCTTTCCCTTTGCTTTTAGTGTAGGCATGAACAAGCAAAGGTTTACTAGTAATAAAAAGCTTCCTGTGACAACTACCTTTCTAGAAAAGTGAACTAATAATGCAGATACTGCTATATTCAGAATGACAACTAATACAAAATATTGCAGAAATAGTACAATAGAAAAGGACAAGAGACACATAAAAAGGGATTGAACAGGCTAGGAAATCCAAGAGGGAACATTTACAGGCTCTATGAAATCCCTTAGAAATGTAAGCATATTAGGGAATGGTGGGAAGTGGTATGACAGAGCATTGGAAATGGATGGATCCTTTAAAGCACTTCAATAGACTACAGTATATCAGTATCAAATATATTGCTATTCAGACGGTGTGAGAAACATAAATAGTAAAGTCTTCAAAAATCAGTGTCAGTTCTTAGCTACAGAAAGCTCTGGTTAATTGTTCAACATACTCTGCAGATCAAAAAGATTATGTTCTGACATTTTTGTATTATTCTGGAGCACCCCCCTGTTCCCTTTGCAGACAAGACTTAAATCCTGATTCCTACAGGAACATCAAGCCACTCAGTATAAAGTTCAACAATAAAATCATATTTTATTAAGTATTTTATTGTTGAAAAAACTGTTATTTATATTAAGTTATCCCATCAGATACGTGTGGGCTTTATAATGTTAAAAACCAAAATACAGTTTGTGTCAGTGGACACACTGGACTGACATTAAAAAAAATGACCAACCAACAAAAGCATTTAAGAAAGTGAGGTGAATTGATCAATGCCTTTGCCCTTCAGCTGGGCAATTCCTCTTAAATTTGTGATGTATGAGAGGAGCATTTGTCAGATTTGATATGTTTCTGTTTCCTAACCATTCAAGATTTATTTAGTCTAAGACTGTATAGGCATGAACATCCAAATAATTTACCACCATATATCAAACATATAAACAAGAAAAGAAAGCAAAGCTGTGCACTGGGGTTAAATTAGCATGGGTCAAAAAAAAAAAAAACAACCAAAAAAAACGTGTTTGTTTGGAATTCAGACACATAGACATGCTGCCATACTGTAGATCCTAATGTTATTTTACACATCACTTCCCAGAATGCTTTGATAAATGATTTATCAACCAGTCAACAGGCCAGCACATCATTATGTTCTAATCAACACTATTCTGTTGATTCAATAGTAACAGATTATGGGGCTGCTATGTGCCTGGCAAATTCAGAATGGCATATATCTTGCATGTGGTTAAAATTCAGTTTTAATGAAGACGGCAATGTATTTTGAAGAACTATTGTCAACTTCCTATTTCCTTATAAACTTAAATGATAACATGTTGCGTAATCCTGACATACTTAATCTGGGAGTAAACCAGTGAATTTACAGTTTGCAAACAAACATCAAAACCGCGGTGCAAAAGCTAATGGATCAGATCCCATTTCCTGTCTTACCTATAGGGGTCAGCGTTATCTGCCTGTCACACTTGCACAAGCAATCCAGTTTCCATAATATCCCAATAAAAAGGGTAAGGCAAAAATAAGAGTTTAATTCTTGTGTTCTAAAAATAAGGTTGACCTTGGAAAATAACTCTTGTAAAATTACAAATTCAATGCCAAGTCCCCTCTGTTCTGAAAACATTGGGTGTTTTTCTGAAATAAGATCACCGTCACTATAAATTGACTCTCTGTAGCATCTTGTTTCAAAGGACTACTGACCTAGATGAAATGTTTCTAATATTGTCTCAGATTCCAAGTTTGTTTTTACAGAACAAGTGAAGCATGAATTCCCGCCAAACATCAAAGGTGTTTAAACAATAACAGGGAATCTGAGCTGTACATCAAAAACTGACTGCATTCACCTTTATAGCTGTACTGATTCTGAAACTCAGCAGCTGATGTTTTTCATTTGAGTTGGACGTCCATCTGAAAAGCATTATTATTTTATTTTTATGTTCTTCCACTAGACTCCACTATTTTAAACAAGCTAATAATGTTGAACATACAGACGAAAGATATGTTTTTGCAATATATTTCAGATATACATCATGTGCCCAGTTATTTTAACAGATTTTGTAACCAATTTAGAATGTCCAAGCCTGTTGAACTGCTAAGCTAATTGTTTTTTTAAACCCAGAAGCTCGAAAGTGAATGTTGGTGAGCCATCGACCCATGGAGGATTACGTGATGTCACTTGTCACCTTTCCAATAGGGAGTGCTTTACTGTGTTGAAGTGAGTCAGTCCCTGATGATTTTTTCTATTAATACAGGTAACACTTTACATAAAGTATCTGTAATTACTATGTATTTACATAGTAGTTACATAGTAAATACATGGGTACTTACACATAATTGCAAAGTTATTGTGCGTAGTTACAATGTACTTATTATTATTGTTGTTATTTATTTCTTAGCAGACGCCCTTACCCAGGGCGACTTCCAAATAACAAAATACAAACTATTGCATTGCAAAATATCACATTACACAATATCACATTACAAAATATCACATTACAGATAAGAGCAGTTATGTACAGTAAAATCAGTAGAAAATAAGATAACTTAGTAAATACATGTTATTATGCAGTTACAATGTACTTAATATGTAAATCTTTGAGCACGATATAACCCTAACCCTAACCCTTTTCTGATACAAGTGTGTATAGTACTTAAATATATCGTGCAAAAAGATGTACACATTAAGTACATTGCAACGATGTATAATCAGGGTTCTCAAATATTATAATGAGATGTACGAAAGCTGCAGACAATTGCGACACTTACAACTGCATCAATGTTTTAAGAACTTTTGAAAGCATGTTATAAACAGTTGCAATTGTTGCTGGCATTTCACAGTCTGCCTTTCTCATGCATTGCCAGTTGTGCTCAATTAATTTTTGAGCCAAAGAGCGAAATATCTATTTTTCCATAAAACCAGGGAGCAATAGACTGCACACATGTGCCGCTAAGCCCTCCAGCTCATTCTGAACATCTGTATAAGAATAGGAAGCACACCTATTCTATTAATGTGCAGGTGGTTTGTGAGTGTTCACAATTTAGCACCTCTGACTAACTTAAATAAAAATGGACAGTATAATTTTGGCTTATAAGCTACTCATGATAATATGAATTAGTGGTATAATGCAAAATGTTGTTTCTAGTCCCTTGAAATTCGTATTAACGATAATTGACTGTCCTCCAATAATAATAATAATAATAATAATAATAATAATAATAATAATAATAATAATAATAATAATAAAACAGCTAAAATCATTTAGTTTCAATTTAAAATGTTATTTGCATTACATCATTGTGTGCAATGCAGCAGCATGATTTATTTAGTGTTACCATGGTAGCATACAGGCTAAAGTAAAAAGAAAGTGTGCTAGGTGTTCATTTGATTGTATACTGTAGCCTATAGGCATACTGTACAGATTTTTTTTTTTCATAATGTAATGTGTAGCCTACCCAAAACACATTGGTGTTATTTCAGCGCAATGATTTATACATATAAAATACACTGAGCACTATAAATGTATGTGTGTGCAATTTTTTCTTTTTTTTAAACCCGACACCCTAATGAATAGGTACAATGAAGACGGAACACAATGCACTGTACCGATGATGTTTACATTTAATAAAAGCAATGTCATTTTGATTCTTTCACCCTTGCATACATACTGTAGATATTATCCTTCGGGCACGGGCATCCTCTGCTGCAGCAAACCACAACTCAGCTCCCGCTAATTATTTGAATAATGTCGCACGAGAACGATCTCACTAAGAAGACGCAACAAATATTTAAATTAGTATTTTGCAGCTGTCTTCATTAACATGTTTTCTCTTAGTATATACAACAACATTTTCACTTTGTTAAGTGTTGTAACAAAAATGCAAATTGCAGTATGTTTGCGCTACAACTAGCCCATCTTAGTACACCTACCCCTAAATGTAAATTTATTTCAATAATTAAACTGCTTTTAGCATTGATTGTTGATTTAATGTTGTCTGAAAAACGCACCTAAGGAATCTTCTGCCGCTTCTGTCGAAATCCGAATTTAGACGGAAGCAGAAAAATGGTAAAGGTAACAGTGGGGTCATGTGTGAGGCCCTGGAGTACAGAGAGAACTCAAAACACGTGCCTCATTGGGCAAAGATTACCAGCGCTTTCAACACCTTTGCACTGGGCTACTCTGCTCTAATGGTTATGCTTCATGTTTGCTTTGTGTTATAAAAAAATACATTGAAAATGTTTTATCTTTTAATTATTTCCACTTTTCTAGTGAACCATAAAAGGCACAATACATATCTATCTATGCCAGGTCAATGTTACATTTACCTTTGTATGTGAATCTATGTTTTTTTTTTTCATTTTGTGTATCTGCAGTTGCAATGGCTTTGCAATGACAACTAGTGACACATGCATTACATATTTTTCCAGATGATGCATTACCTCAACATGTAACTGCACTTAAATCACTGCCACATACAGTAATTACATGTGGCCCACTCCACACAAATGAGTGAGTGGTCACATTTGTTAAAGACTGGGGAGTACTGTGCTCACAAAATCTTAGCTCTTGTTCCAATGGAGACTATATATATATAAACTGTATATTTATATATTTATTAATCCTTTTAAAATTTAGATTTATCAGAGTAAACATTACAATTATGAATGTCAGATGACTTTTGTAAACATATTTGTATCATGTAAAGTTCAAACACCCTATTAAAATACCTGTTCTCAATAAAATATATATATACAGTATATATATATATATATATATATATATATATATATATATATATATATAAACCTTTATCTCTTGCTTTTTATAACAACTATACAAACAAGAATTAGTGATTTTCTGCTTCGCTAGCCATGTACTACCACAATCCCAGTGGAATTTTAGGTCTGTACTTGCAGATGTACTACTTTGAAAAGGCAATGGTACATGTCATTATTCTGGATTTTTGTACCCATGTGGCTCAGTTTATAGAACACATTGTGGGCCCTGGGTTTTTTTTAATCTGGACCACTGTAGCAACAATGTCTGACCATAAGGAGCTCTTGCTACTGTACCCAGCCAGTAGCACAAGCAGGAAGTTTGCTATCAAACAACAATAATAATAGCGGAACAGAAATATTATTAAATAGACAGAATACATTCAGATCTTGATATGAAGTAAAACACAATGCATACAAACCACTTGAAGTGAAGGGGGGCTGTCATTATGTACAGTTTTACATTTTAAATGTGGTTAACAGGAACATGTTTAATCCTAGGTGTGTTTATACTCAAACAATAAGCATTCAAATAACAAGTGACAAAATGTAAACTAATGCTCCTTAAATGTTCTCTAGCATTCAGTTTCAAAACGAATAATTTCAAAATGAGCATTATATTAATGTTGCAATCATCTGTTAATCAGTTCTTCCTAGAAATGTGACAAATGTAAAACTGGACAATGCATGAAGACATTCACTTTTCAGTGGGTAAATTAATGAAGGCCTTAGCAGAAGAGTTTTTTAATAGGCTTGTTTCTTTTCATTTTATGGTACCTAATAATGTATGACTCATGTTTGAAGTTATGGAAAAAGTGATGCAGATAAAGACTGTCCAAGAACATTGTTTAGAAATGATTCAATGCAATAGAGCAATGTATTATAACATGATTTGGCCCCTAAATTGGGTATGTGTCCTCCAACATTGGTGAGAGGGCAACCAAGTCCTGGTGACCACATAAATGGACATACAGTTACAAAGGAGGCCATGAGAGGGGCAGAAGATAAACTTTCAAAACAATTTTGATCTTTAAAAGTGTGGTTATCCAGTATCGGTCTGAGCCTCATCCCTTGAATTACAGCAAGCCTCCAGCAGTACTTCAGTTGTGCAGGCTGTTGGTTTTGTTCAGTACTAAAGGTTTAGGCAGCATCTATACTTTAAATTGCATCTGCTGTAATTGTTTCGCTGGGGTCCGAATATCAATTTTGCAGGTGACACTGGCATTTAAAGATAGGGTTAGATTAAATTGTAGATGCTCCTGGAGCATTTGCCTCCAGACAAAGCGACCACATGGGGAATTCATTACACATAACATCCTATGTCCCACTGTCAAAATGCCTACAACAAAAACAAATGTAGTTTAATGATCTTTAATACAAAGTACAAATGCACTACACTATCCCAGGGAGCCAAATGTTCAGGAGTATGTGACAATAAAATTGATTTAAGAGGGCTTAATGAATTTGAGGGCCCATGTTTTGTGGTATTAATCAAAGAATAGCAAGGAAGAAAGCATTGTTATAAGGAGGGAGTGCACTTGGCCTCTATTAATATGAAGCTGTCATACAGTAAAAAGTACATTTACTCTGTCCCTCTGTATGCCATAGAGGGCTCATCTATCTCACAAAGTATGAATGTTTCCACTAATTAGGTTATAACACATTTCTGTAAAATAGATGGTGCAGGTTTGAGCTTTAGACACCTTTAGCCAGTTTGTCTGTAGTTTGTCTCGATATCAGTACAATCAGGGAATTTTGAGATTTGACCTCTGATGTTCCAGATCGTATTCTGAAAGTAATCTAGGAATTAATTATGTGTAGAACCATTTCTGTGATGTTGTGAACCATACCCTAAATTAGTTAATTGGACCAATTAAACATCTAATAAGGTCCAATAAAATACTTTAGTGTGCAGTTGGAATAAAAACCTGCAGGGACATCGGCCCTCCAGGACCGAGTTGTGCACCACTGATGTAGAATAACAAACAGATCATTCATTCTTTTATTTACATGCTCAAAACAAACATATACAAAACATGCAATATAAATGATATCCTTTTACCATCTGATGTCCAATTACATTATCAAGTCAAACCAGTAGAAAAACGATGGTAGCTTTCATTATTCTAAAATGAATGTAAAGCAGTTTTTACAATCTGCAGATTGTAAAATAAGAAAACAGATAACAGAAATCAATTGGCATAAGCGCTGGTGTTTTCAAAAGTGTCACACCAGTGGGTGTCATTTTATGTTAATCGTCCCTACCATATGATATTGTGAATGGTACAGCCAGGACCCCCATTTGGGTCGTGCCACTTTTTATCATGCACTTAACTAAATTAAATGCATTATGAGAAGATAACGTACCATTCTGGCATGCTATATAATAAGGCCCTGTGTAAATCGCGATTTCACAGGCTGCACGGAAATCGTGAATTAGCCCAATACCACGATTTTTACAATATTCTTAAGAAATAAAAATAAATTATTTCTCTGCTGTGTGCCTGCGTGTATCATTCGCCTTGCACATAGTGATGTGAAGTGATTATGTCATGTGACTATATGCAATCTAGATGGGAAAGTAAAATACTACACACTGTAAACAAGAAAATGGATGTATCTAAAAAGGCTAAAAATGTGTCTGCAGCAGATCATGTAAAGCAGTATCCAGCAGAAGTTTTACACAGCGATAGAGGTAAGCTCTTCTCTATGTCCTGCAACATTACTGTAGATCACTACCGAGAATTGACTGTTGACAGGCATTTAGATTCAAGTATTCACCGAAAGAGAATGGCGGAAATCCACAGCAGTACTTTACTTGCAAAGAAACACCATCAAAAGCAGGAGATTATGGAATTGGTAAAACAGTCTGGTTGCTTGTCCGTGGTCACTGACGAGTCGACTGATGCCCAAGATCAGTATGGGTTACACATTGCATTTGTTTTGCAAGACCTAAATGGTGAACATGCACCTGTCATACACTTTACCTACAGGCTGTTAATTACAACACCGTTTCACAAGCTATTGCAAAGTGCTTGAATAACTTTGATGATGTCAGTGCATTTATCTCTATATTTGATGTTTAAAAAAATAATAATAATCTGTACACATAATTTATAAAATAGTTCCGTGCACATTCCATGAAATACGATACTTTACCCGTGACACTGCTGTGAATTTTAAAGAAAATTTCTGCGATTTTCACAGGGCCTTAGCTATAAGTCGTTTAAACAAAATGCTGTATATTGTACTGTATATTGGCTATTCTTTTTAAAACAACACAAAATGTTTGAAACTAAAGTACACTTTGTTATTGCTGTTTATTTATTTATTTATTTATGTATTGCCAATTTAGAAACTTGTTGCAAGTTTAATATGGTTTGAATTATGATTAATGCATCTTTAATTAGTTTAATAAACAACAATGGCTAACAATACCCCTATTAAAAAAAAACATGCAAGTTGGTGCAACTCTTTTTTAGTTAATACACAATTCCATTCTCAACACTATTAAAAAGGGTTATCTCCCACTGTAGTCTACAAAGTTTAAGTGAGATCATAATGGTCTCATCTGTCATATTCGATTATATTGTGGGTCAAATGTTGTCAAATGTGTTTCCACATGGAAAACCAAGCTTTACCTTTTCTGCTCAATTTCTTGTGGCTCTCCACTTTCCCTGGTAATATATTATTAAATAAGAGCCTTAGGGGCTTGCTCTATAAAAAGGGCCATCTTCTCACTTTAGGTAAACCTATGTCACGCACAATAAATTACTTCATAAAAATTCCATCCAAATATGTACAGGTAATGCTAAAGAAATAATACCAAAATAGATTAGCCTTTTAGAGGACACCTTCATTTGTGCCAGCCAAAAAAAGATTCTACTTAGCCATGGAAATACTGTAGCATCTACTTAAAAAGAGAAACATGGATGGTTCTATTTAAAACATTCAGTGGAAGATGATTCTGTTAACAGTTATTGTAATGGTAAAATGATTAGTAGTAACTAGGAAGCTACCCAGCCCATCAGTAATACTTCTCAGTTGAATTCCATTTTTTAAAAACGTGAACCTGAACGCATTCATGATTAACATTATTACCAAATTTCACATGCAGAACATGTCACAATGTATAAAACGACTGAACCCCTTTATGCAAAATGTTACAGCTCATTGGGCAGGATTTTCAAAAACCAGTGTTATTGTATCAAACTCGTGGTATAGTAACGAGAGCTTTAGTAGCAAGTGATTTTCAAATTAAATGTGTTTATTAAATCAATCCGTTAATGCTTTAAAATTGTGTCGATGAGGTTGTTAATGAACGCATTTGTCATTAAAAAGCTTAATTGTCGCAGGTCACCTACATCACTTCCTGTCTCATTAGGACGGTTATTTAATAACGAAATAAGCATAACGACCTCTTGAAAATGCCAAAATCAATGCTACATACTAATTTCTTGATTAACACTGGAGTTATCATTTACGACCTTTTGAAAATCCTGCCAATTATGTCTTACTAATATCTTCCTATGATTGGCTTGTTTTGATGAGGAATTAAATTACAATAATCAACATAAACTATGTTTAATTCGATCAGATTTTTTTATCTTGAAGGTTTGCCTGAAGATGTTGCTCATCTGAACAGAAATATCACAATTTCTCTAAGACTCGAAGACACCTAATATACAAAACAGCAGGTTTTTAGACATTAACACAATCGTATGGGTCTATTTAATTGATCTTAACAGTGGCTGATCTAAATACCACACTGTTCAGATCATTATGCATTATGCATTTTTCAAGTTCTAAGGTAAAATATGTAAAATGTTATGCAGGGACCTATTTTAATGATTTAAATGCCAGCAGTATTCAGATTCACCACCATATAGATTAATTACAACTCCTGAATAGTTCCTATTATTATTATTAATTTCTTAGCAGACGCCCTTATCCAGGGCGACTTACAATTGTTACAAGATATCACATTATTTTTACATACAATTACTAATTTATACAGTTTTTTTTACTGGAGCAATCTAGGTAAAGTACCTTGCTCAAGGGTACAGCAGCAGTGTCACCCACCTGGGATTGAACCCACGACCCTTCGGTCAAGAGTCCAGAGCCCTAACCACTACTCCACACTGCTGCCCGTTTCAGTCTTGTCTCATCCTGCCATATGCTGTTGGTATATTGAAAGTGGTAAGCTGTTCATTACTGAGAGCTATGCTAAAATGTATCATTAAATAAAGAACGTTTGTATCTCTTACCATAACAGTGCAGCAAATCTATTCTATTACAAAGAAACACCAATTATAATCATATTGGTAGCATCAATATTTCCAGCATATTTATCTGTAGTGCTGGTTCCTTGTGGTGGAATAGACAGCAGATGTTAAACCACAATATTATTCATTAATTGACTAAGTATCTTATTTGCATAAAAAAATGTGCTTTGACAGTACATAATTAAACCAAGCTCACTCTGTGATCAGTAAAATGAATGCAAAACAGGCTGATGCAGATTTTTCCATCCATATGCATCCCTTGGTGCAGGGTGGCAGATGAATTAGTGTCAGCAATACTTCACACATATTAATACATAGTATTCCTTGTTAATAGGAATGGCATTTACTTTCTATTTCAGTGTAGATGCTAAGTAGATATTTGCTGCTATTAACAGGTGACTAATATAATAGAAGACAGAGCTGTTTTTTGGGGGTTTTTTTTAAACAAGAGCCCAGATTTTCTGACATAAAACTCCTGAAGCATAATTAAATGTAACCTGTTCAATAACATTCAAGAGCCCTAGTATATATCTTACCAGTGGATTCTGAAGGTAAGAAGGGTTTAATTCAAATGGATTTCACTAGTGATTTGCAGAAAATAATGAAGGTGTTTGATGGCTATACCCTGATGTGTGTAACCTTATGTACACAACTTTAAGCCACCAACTGTAAACTTAAATATATACTCTTAAATCTGTGCTGACTGATACTTTAAAACTGATTTTCTTAACTTCATACAATGAATCCCACTTTTATTGTTCTTCACTTGATTTTTACCTGAATTCAGGACATTTAAAAAAAAAATACTCTAAATCTAGTAAACTGCTGCAATGTTTTCTGTAAATTGAAAATAACCCCAAACATGTTATTTGTCAAACACTAAAATAAACGAAATAGAATAGAATAAAATTAAAACAATAATACATTTCCTCAAATGTCTTTTCTTTAAAATCTCAAAATTCAGCCAAAATGCTGAATCTGAATTGCACTTGAGAGCGTTAACGTTAAATCTTAACAACAAAGGGACTGCCTATGAAAAAAACAAAAAATGTCTTGTGTAAAATGCTTTTTTAGGTTTCCGTTCACTCAGTTTATTTTAGTAGAGTAAACCGGGCTTTTCACCCGACGTCATGCAAATGAATGGGAAAGGTGGGGAAGTAAAGTAGCTATGCGCAAAATACTCATGCTGTTTTTGAAGATTACTAGTGAAAATTTGGTTTCCATGCGCAGAGAACTGGTACACGAGTGAATATAAGCTGCTGTAATAAAGCAAAATACCTCATGCCTGGTTGGTTAATAATGTGTTTTACTGCTCTTGCTCAAATTGTTTTTCAAATGTCATTAGTGGGGTGTCATGTCGTTAGTAGCGAATACTGTTTCAACTAATTTATCTTACGAATCATTAATTAAAAATGAACTCGGAGGTATAAAATGAAACTGACCAACAGGTATTGCAGATCACCATCACTGAAAACCAGTGGAGACGTTACACACCCACCCCATGTTATATCACCCCTCGCTATACTGTGGATTCGGATATATCGCGGTCCTGGAGCTGGCTCCCCATTTTTATTGTCTAACTGCGTATGCCTTAGCTGCAATATACATAGGCACTTAGAATTGCTGTTTGTTTTATTTCGTACTGCACATCACAAACAACAATATACAAAACAAAGCATTAATATTGTACTGTTATTATATACACACATATTATCAGGCTTGCAGTACATGAATAGATTTGGTTTAAAGGGGGCTGGGTAAAAGTGACCTTAAACTTAAAGTGGCCTGAACATTTTCGGTTTTTGACATTTTTATCTACTACATTTTTTATGTGAATTGGCAAGATATGCATAGATATTAGTGCAGGTTTCAGATGGGGCATTTGGTGAAATGAAAAGTGTTTGTATTCCGCTAGATGAAAAGCAATTTCAAAGCTGCAGACTTCAGAGCACTTCACTTTACAAGAGTTTATTTGGAAAGAGATTTAACATTCTAAAGAAGGAGTCTTAAATTATGTGTATATTGGATCTGAATTGTGCAAACATCTCAGCATAGCTGAGGAAATATTGTTTGATCTGAATGACGCATTTAGATCACAGCGTGAATACCAACCCTACTGTGAAACTGTTAATGAAATTATATGCAAGAATGTTAAGCGGTTTTGGAAAGTATGATAATAAAATTCACATAGCTTTTGTCCTTGTTAGTGGACACAGACAAAATGGTCAATTTTTATATATAAAAACTAAATATCAGTTCCATATATATATATATATATATATATATATATATATATATATATATATATATATATATATATATATATATATATTAATGGAATTATCTTCTGTTGACAACATCTGATTTAGTCCATAACTACAGTATAAAAACACTCAATGGTAGAATATGTAGCAACTTAAGTAACGCATTACTGTAATATTACTTTTGTCAATAACGAGGTAATATAACGCGTTACATGTGAGTAATAATATTACAGTTATTTTCCCCCAAAAAGAAACAAGTTAGTCTCATTACCTTTTCTCTGTTGTACTCTTTTCTTTTTCAATTGCTCTAAAGTCTAATGAGGCACCGATGATGCAATCTCTCTTTCGTGATGTCTCACGGCAATAATAAGCCATGGGGCAATCAAATCAGTCTTTCTGAGCCTTGTCATTGAATAAGGCTAGACACTAGAAAATAAATAATTAGCATCCCTACATGCCAATTTTGATAATACACTTCAAAAACATCATACAGGAAACACGTTTACCACTGTATAATCTGAAGATCACGTACCACTTTTATTTATGTGTTTGTTTGCTTGCAGTGGTGGCCACATTTATTGCATCACCCCATTGTTTTTACATTTACTGCTTTATCACCATATAGTGTGTTTTTCGATAGACCTTTTTTTGTTTTATTGTTGATTTGCTATTCATGGTTTTATTGAATTCTAATGTTTGTATGATTTTATTATTATTTATTTCTTAACAGACACCCTATCCAGGGCACCTTACAATTGCTACAAGATATCACATTATTTTTACATACAATTACCCATTTATACAGTTTTTTTTTTTACTTGAGCAATCTAGGTAAATTACCTTGCTCAAGGGTACAGCAGCAGTGTCCCCCACCTGGGATTGAACCCACAACCCTCCACTCAAGAGTCCAGAGCCCTAACCACGGGTATTACAGTACATTATGTTTATGTGCCAAAAATGAAATGTATTTATACTACAAACATTTTAAAACCAGTTTGACACAGTTAATAAACAAAGTACCAGACGTATAGTTAAAAAGTAAACAATAGTCACAACAACTGTTTCGCAGAGCAAGATAAGAGAAAGAAATATAACGCATTATAATGCACTATATTTTTTATTAAGTAATAAATAAGGGCATTGTATTACTTTTTTCTGAAGAAATGAATAACAAGTAATAATTACTTTTTTCAGTAACGTGCCCAACTCTGGCTGTATGTTGATAACAACTGGCAAAATCCAGTGGGACTTGCTTAGTCACATGATCAATGAGTCAAATGCTAAAAGTCTCTCCTGATTGGTTAAAGGTAAATGTTTTTGGAAACATGTCTGTATGCTGGACTTAAATGAAGAAAACACACAAGATCAGTTTGGAAAATATCCACATTGTGCTCACCAAAAGACTTGGGTTTGTTGTGCAGTGAGGAAATCTCCCTTTGGCATGTAGTTAGTAATGGCGGTGCAGCTATAAATAAATAAATCTTCAATTTCTAACAGTGTTTAGTACCACCCAGGCAAATTCTGTACCAGTAAAAACCTGATGCTATTCCTGGTGCATCACTAGGGGATGGTCTTACCTAATAACTTTTTTCTTTCTGTAGAGAACACATATAATGATGTGAGGCATTTTTCTCTGCAGGTTTGAGATAAATGAAAGCAGACCAATCCTCCTCACAGACAGAACTGCTAATTAACTCAACAACAGAGTAAAAAAAAAAAAGAAAACACATCTTCTTCCTTCAAAAAAAAGATTGACATCCAGTTGCAAATCTTTTTTTCTGCAGCAACACCAAAAGAAATATGTGTAACCAAGTGGAAAAATAATAAGTGTAGTTCACCCAGTCATATCTTAGAGCTGCATGTAACTGTTTTTTCTTTTATATATTATATACACTATTATTCATTTAGTGGCTGAAAGAAAGATTCTGTTTTGTAAATTAAATTTATTTAAAGGTCAATAAAAAGAGAGTACACCTTTTCATTGATCCACCAAAAACCACTGGATTCATCCTGTTTATAAACCCATTTTCATTTCTGTTTCAGTCCCTGTAAACAGCTCTGCAAAGGTAATAGGTTCACCTTGCATGATTCCTCTGAGGCAGCGAGAGCTTTTCAACACGATGTGCAGTATTGTCAGGATAACAGAACTATTGATGATGCACAGGTTTATTCATTGTGGTACTTTCAATTTTCATAATGGAAGCTAAAAATCCTTAGGCTGAACCTCCTTCTGCATAATGACTCATACCAGTTTTGCAATATTCCAGCTCTTAGTGCTTTTGTGTGTGAGGTGAATTCAAGGCAGATCCAAATGAGGTTGCAGTGATGCATAACAATAACAACTGTAATTTAACCAATTTGCTCAATTTTAAGGCATATGTTGTATTTCTTTTAAACAAAACCCTTTTTCGCAACTCAATAAAAACAACTTCGATGCCATGCTTTTTTGCACTCCTTTCCATTCTACTAGGTCATTCTTCTGTTTATGCTAGGAGATGGGTTTAATGGAGCTGTACTGTAATCTCATTTGAGATTAACACCCACTAATGCCCTTTTGTAATCAGCAGACAGCTATATGGTTGGACAGAATATACTATCTGTGCTAATTTTCCATTTTACTTATTTTACCCTGAAGGGTAAACACTAACCCAATCACTGTACCCCAGACCTCTGTGGCAGGCAGAGGATAGATTCAAGGTTTTTTGTTTTTTTCATGCACAGGGGTTAGTTTAAGGAAAGGTCATCACTCTAGTCACAAAAGCAAGGTACATTGTTTTCAATATGCTGCAAAATAGGTCACCTTTCTTTACAACAGGCATAGATGATTTTAGTTATTTTGTCTTCTACAGATTTATCTCATATTTCAATTTTTATAGCATTTTCTCTAATTTTTTATGCTAGTGTCTGTGTGCATGATTTAATGTGTATACTGACCAGATTTCTAGGAATTCTTATGTTTGTGCAACTTTGTGCTTTTCTATTTTTGTGATCATACAGGTGTGTGTGCGCAATGATTAACTGAGCTGATATCTGCAGCCAATTGCTAATTAGCAGTTTGCTAATTGCGCAAACCTGTTGGATATGCTCAAATTTACTGTTTCTTTATTAATACTCCTTTGTTTTTGCAATTAAAAGCATGTTGAACCTCCTCAATACTGGCACAGGGTGTAACACAGTCACAGTTTTTATCATAAGGAACCATTTGGGAGTAGAGGCCCACATCTTTCCTAATTAGGTTCAATGAGTGGTAAAAGCCATAATCCCTGACAAGTGTGCAATTACAATGGATCAGAGGTTTTAAGTTGCATTAAAGTATTGGTTTTGGATCAGTTTAGTACAGTATTAATTTTGTTTTCTGACACTCTGCCAAATGTAATTTTATTTTTCACAGGACCAGAACATTTTAATTACAGAATAAAGAAGCTAAGTTAAATTGAAGTTATTTTTCTTCAATGTCCAATTCAGCTGATCAGATCCTGTCATCATTTTAAAATTCAAAAGTAAACATTTAAAACATACTTTATAACAAATATGCACCTAAATCGCCTTACTGCATCTACAGTATACATCACTGGGTTCAGATTGAAACTTTGCAGCCCAAGCAGCCCAAAAGCTGTCGTGGCTGGGGTGACTACTTTATATTGAAGGCTTCATCAGCAAAATTACAATACAAAAAATAAAAAGAACAGTCTGTATTACAGTATTCTCTGTTTAAAGCACAGAGGACTCTGCTGGATCTCATTTCCTTCTACAGGATATAAGACTTTCCTTAACATCTGTTTTTTCTTATTCTTGGAGGTACTGCACAGAGGGTATTAATTTAGCTTAAAACTGCAGTCAGTCAGTTATTAAGGGTTATAGATGTCATGCTTTTTTACCTTGCTTAGGTAAATGGTTAATAAATCACCATCTGAGGGCAAGAACACAAAAGATAAAGTTTTGAGATATGAGTATTTTAAGTTTTATTTTAAAGTCATGAATCATCCATCAGATATTTCTTTAGTTTGGAGAATTCTGTAGTTGTCCTCAGCCAGTAAAAAAAAAAAAAAAAAAAAAAATCAGATTATTATCTTCTGACTATTGTGTAAATTGTAGCTAAATATTACACCAGGTTAAATAAAGATCCTTCAGTTTTCATAGTAGTTAATAGTTTCCTTTTAGGACAAAATGGGGAGAACTTTACATGTGCTTCTAAAAAGAGCCCATAATGTTTTTAATATCCTATTAAAAGAAAGTTGATTCTGAACTTCCAACGAGTCATAGAACTTTTGCCTGACATTTCAAATTGTTTAATACTCTTAACATTTCACTTTACATCACTATAAAACGTACACTGAAGGAAAAAGCTCAGAATTGATTGAGAATGGGTAGTTTCACTTCCCCAAATACTATGCCTAAACAATGTAAAGTAGCAGTGTCTGGTGCAATCATTTAGGATTACAGCATAACTTTCAAACACTGAACACATTATTGAGTAAAAAGCTTAGCAGTGCTAACAAAAGGCAATTCCATAATCAAGAGGCACAGAAATATATTTCTCTCCTGTTTGGAAGGTAAAGTAACTCCTTTATTTTTTTAAAGACCTGTTTTTTTGTTATCATGTAGTTGGTATGGGTATTGTGGTGTGATGCACTGTGCAAACTGACCTGTATTTTTTGTGCAGTGAGTAAGACAATCACTTGGGGAGTGTTCATGCCCCTGGTATCACCCCCATTTTCAATAGAAAAACTTCATCTTCTTATGGTGACAACCACTTTTTCGTGGGCTGTGTTCGACTGATTTAATACACATGTAAACCTGCTACACCCTTGCACATTATTTGTACATTTTTACTGGTAACATAGACAGGAGTTTAAAACGGAAAGTATCACCAAAACAATGGTCTTGGCTTTGTTAATCGAGTTCTTAGATGGCAACATTAAATTTAAGGATCCTATAGTAAATACAAAGCCACCAATTACATGTAAAGTGATTTCACAGATAGTAACAAACCACATTGATGAGATTCAGTCTGCAAATCCCCATTCCCTTTCAAAAAAAACAAATGGCCATTTCTAGAAAAGAACTATTCATTATTACCAATCTACAGTTTTCGAAAAAGACTTCCAGTTTTTAATAGGCGTACTAGGGATATCACATGGGAGCAGTTGGCATTCATTTTCCTCAGGGGTGGGGTATGTTGTTGTTTACTTAGCTTTTCTTCTTCATGCAGTAATCATTTTACAACTTCCGCATACACAAAGCCTACATTTACAGCTAATCTGCCATTGGAAAAGCAGTAATCCATCAAATGTTATATAAAGCATTAATTGGTTGAAAACCTGAGGCACAATGTACTGATTTGGGAACATAGCAAATTAGTGGGTTATTTTAAGCATTCAAAATAAATTGTAATACAGTATTTATTTGGTGTTTGGCATCTGTGCTACTAAAACCTATAGTTTTGCCAATCAGGGTAGATCTTGAAGGGTATTCAATTAAACTAAATGGTGGCATAATTAAATACAGCCACGGTTTAAAGAAGGGCCCAGAGTTTTAAAAATCAAACATCCAACAGTGCATGTTAACCTCCTTAGTTTATTTTAGTCTGTAATCTGCCACTCTAGATATTGAATAGAACCCCTTATCTATTATCATTTGCTTTAGCCATGACCTGTAATAATCAAATGATTTCTTCATCATCACTGTAGTCAGCACTATCCAATCTGTGAAGCACAGCATTTGTTTGGTTGCAGAAAGCACCGCTTTGTCTTCTAGTATATTGATGTTGATTTTATAGAGAAGCTGATAAAAGCTGATGTGAAAAAACTATTCTGACAATTCCTCAATCACCCAGAACCTGAGGGGAAATGATAGATTTGTAAGCTGGTATAAGCTGCATTAGAGCTTTGGATCAGTCTTGTGTGCTTCACCGTTTGTAATTGCTATGTCACACTTCACAGCCTTCCTCAATGGAAAACCATACACAAGAGGAATGAGATCATCAAAATACCAATTAAAGAAGCACATTAAAAATAAGACATGCACTTCTCCCCAAGCTGTATCTTTCAACGATGGTTCAAAGTACTACAGCTCTGTAGAACCGATTCCTCTGTTTTCTTGTGTTGACATACAAGATTAAATGATGATTAGATTCACTGAAGATATGTTTGTCCTTAAAAGCAAATTGAAAAAGAGACTGTGAAAATGTTTTCGATCCAAGGTCACCTAGCTTGCCATCCCCTGGCAGCATTGACATTGTTGCACATTATTGTATGTTTATGAAATTAGCATTTATTAATAAAATCACAACTTTTTTATTGCATGCTTTTTTTCAGGCATACCCCTCCAAATGTCCTTCAGAATCACAGACATTTGAGAAGTTTTGTCATGTACAATACCACAAAGCAGAAGATATACCGGTATATGGTCAATGTCACAACTTGTGTGGGAAGCATTTCAATTACATTTACTTACCCAACCACAGCAGTTTTCATAATAAATTATTTAACTTACACAGAAAACTATCAAAGAAAATGGAAGGAAGCAGGCACATGTTAAAGAGTTCGCATCGGCACCGTGTTTATTTGAATAGAATACATTGTAGAGTTCTAATCAATTTCTGAGCTAGAATGCCATCATTAAGTGATGGCAGTAGAATGCAAAGATGTGTGGTAAAGACTGTAAGGTCTTGAGCTGAGCTAAAGGGACTGTATTAAAAATGTTTGAATGCTATTGCATTTCATTTGCAGAGAACAGAAGAGCCGAAAGGCATGTGTTAGTTAGTTTTCTAACTGTATACAGAAACATTGTGGTAATGTGATTTGAATGGCAATGAACAGAAACAAATACCACATATTGATTATCACAGAATAACATGTAATTAAAAAACAAAATAGTAAACTCATCTCAGTACTTCTATTACATTAAGAAAAACTGTTTTAACATGCCAATAATAAACTGTGAATTTTAGCACATGCAGGTGTAAGGTAACTTCAAATAAGAGAGCTTTTTTATTTCCTGTGGCCTTTGAAATATGATGTTTTTTATTTAGTGTAATGAATGTTTTCTTCTTTTTTTTTTTTTTTTGTCAGGCACACAGTGTATTACCATAAAATGCACATCCTCATACATCATATTCAATTGTCCTTGTGATAAAATCTTAGTAATCTGTGGTACAATGAATATTTCTGGACAAAATAGATACAATATTTTATGTGTGTTATTTACAAATATCTCACAGAAAAAAACAACATATTATTATGATTCGGCAGGCACCTGGGTTCGATCCAAAGATCAGGTATTTGAGACTAAGCAACTGCTGCATAAGTTGACGCGAACAAGCGCTTGTAATATATTGGGGTAAGGGCTGATTCAATCTGCATTAAATTAGATTAGTGGGTAAATGGAACTCAAACTCATCCATATGTAGAACCTGCATGCACAGGATTCTGGTCCCTGAAGTGCTTTAGCAAAACAACACATCCGATTCTATAACTATAGTCTTCATTGGTCTACTAGAAAGCCTACGTACCTTTAACTTTCACCAAGCGACGCTGGCACGCTTCATTTTATTATTATTGATAGTAACACTGCGAAGTTTATTGATTTGGACCACAATTAAGCTTAATGTTTTCTGTCAATCGCTGATACCCCAGAATTGAAAGCAGATCTCTATCTGTGCATGGTATGAGAGAGTTCATCGGCTTGTGCCACTGTTAAATTGGCAGTGAATTGCATAACTGAACTATAGAACACCACTCTGACTTTCTTCCTGTGTATGTCATCTAAGAAAAAAAAGTCTTCTTAACACCTCTTCAACTTGATCTGAGACCCCAGTGTTAAAACAATCAAAATCGACATTTACTGCATTCTACTCAGGGGAATAATATATATATATATATATAATGAATAGAGGCTGTCAGTCTTATAGGAACCATACTATAGTATATACAATATACACACAGAATGCTAAACATCTTGATCGATATAAGCTGTGAATGTATTTCTTCTGATCGTGCAACATCTTCCACCTCAAATTGACTTTGTTCTATCAGTCATTGTATCTGACTTTTGAGCAATTAATGTTTCCAAAGAGTTAGAAGTCATCTAGAGTACACTGCAGCTGCCTACAACACTGACCACATATTCCTGTAGGGAAGCATGTCTTTGTGGCTGAGAGAGAAACAGCAGCTTAAATTCATCTCTGTCAACAATAATTACAATAGCAAGTTTGAAGCTTTCTGGCCTAGTGAATTGATTTCCACCTAAAGACAAGTTATTATTTGCATGTGCTACCATCTGAATGTCAAAAATAGAGGCTGCTTTACACAGATGGACTGGTATTGGCTCTTAGATAATCTGAATTTTAGAATCATTGCCTGACACTTGTTTCATAGTATTTATTCATATTGGATAGGAACAGGTTGATGTGATTTTGAAATAAACAAAATGAACAATATTACATGCAGCACATAAATTATTAATCATTTAAAAAATAGTTACTGACACAAAAGACTTCTGAACACCCCCATTCCAAGTGTTTAAAGTTCTATTGTAGCTATTATGCTTATTTCACTTCTAGCATTGTTATAGAGGGCTATGGTCCTACTATTCATACCACGTCAATCTAAAGAAACCTTAGTTGAGCTACAGTTGTACTGTACACCACAGCTTTTCCAAAATGAAACAAACACTGCGTTTGACACTGAATGAAGCAATATTACTGAACTGTCCGTGACTCGGTTTGTTGTTGATGAAGGATGCTGAGGTTCAGTCGAGCAGACAGGCTGTGATTGGCTGATTCGGCAATTGCGGGGTACTGGACTGGTTGCTTTCGTTGGTGCAAAGTATTAGGTTTTAGTGGATAATAAAATTAATTTGGACCAGTTGTGTCTTTGTTTAGTATTTACTGTCTGTAACAGGGCGAGCAGCCCTGTACATTGTTTTGTGTTATTTTTAGAACGAGGGTTCATCCTCCGCCCCTGTGCAAAGTATTGTTTTTGTTTATTATGATTTATTGTATTTATGTCGGCGAGCGCCGTATGTTTTATTGTATACATGACGGCGAGCGCCGTATGTTTGTTATTGTTTCGTTTATTTTTAAAACGTGTCCTGGCAGAGGCGAGATCGGTGCTCGTCCTCTGCCAGGAGTAATAATTAATAAACTCGTGCAGAAGGTGAACCATCTCCCGAATTAATTACGGGATTAATTTTGTTGCTAATTGGGAGATGGTTCACCTTAATAAAAGCCTGCAGCTCTCTAGTTCGGGGTGGGTGATAGAGACGGAGAGCGAGAGCGAGAGAAGGTTTATTTAAAAACGAAACTAAAGCATAGCCTACAGGAACAGTGACAGCGACTGCCCAGCCTGACCTGTATGGTGTATGGTTTATTTATTTTGGATTTTGTGTTCGTGATTTGTTTTTGTTTACCCTTTTATTTTGCTCTGTGAGCGACTGTTTTCTGTTTGAATATTTTATTTATTTTTTTGGATTCATTAAATAAAACGGCGCCCGCGCCACTGCACAATACCTTTTTGGTTTTGTTGTCCCTGCTTCTGCCGTGACGTCAGACCCTCAGCCATTCCTGTCACACGTGGTGTCCTGCGTGGGATCGCAGCGCCTCCAGGACGCAGGCAGAAGTAGGGTACTGCATCTTTTTCATTTTTTGTTTCTCGTTTTTTGATTGGGTGGAGTGAAGAGGAGGAAGGAAGATGGGAGGAAAGAGGTTGGAGGAAGCTTCGTGGTGCCTGCACTTCACAGAAGTGAGGCACTACCAGAGGGAAAGTGCTCCACAGAGGCCACCTCTCCAGAGAAGGATGGAAAGGTATGAGAGCTGGCTGAGGGACCCCAGCGCCCCGCTGTGGTTAAAAACAGAGGGGAGACATCTGCTGGGGGACAGCAACCTGGATATCCTCTTGGACTTCGTTAGGCTGGAGCCAGAAGTTCAGAAAAAAGCCATCACCAGAGGATATCCAGGGCTCATAGAGGCCTTGGAGAGGATGACCCAGATGGTCGACTGGGTCTACCAGGAGCGAGAGGGGAGAGAGCGGAAGGTGAGGAGAAGGAGGCAGAGAGGGAACACGGACCTGGAGTGGGAGGAGCCCGAACGTCCTGCGCCTGAGTGGGAGGAGCCCGAACGTCCTGCGCCTGAAAGGGAGGAGCCCGAACGTCCTGCGCCTAAAAGGGAGGAGCCCGAACGTCCTGCGCCTAAAAGGGAGGAGTCGGTGCGTCCACGGCCCGAGAGGGGGGAGTCGGTGCGTCCACGGCCCGAGAGGGGGGAGTCGGTGCGTCCACGGCCCGAGAGGGGGGAGTCGGTGCGTCCACGGCCCAAGAAGGGGAAGGCCGAAGGTCCACAGCCCAGGTACCGGCCAGCAGAGGGGGAATACCTGCTGGTGCCGCCTCCATCTCCATGGGAGGACTGTGAGTCACTCCCACCTCCGCCAGCAGAGGGAGCATACCTGCTGGTGCCACCTCCGTCTCCATGGGAGGACTGTGAGTCGCTCCCACCTCCACCAGCAGAGGGAGCATACCTGCTGGTTCAACCTCCACCGCCGTGGGAGGACTGTGAGTCGCTCCCACCTCCGCCAGCAGAGGGAGCATACCTGCTGGTGCCACCTCAGTCTCCATGGGAGGACTGTGTGTCGCTCCCACCTCCGCCAGCAGAGGGAGCATACCTGCTGGTTCCACCTCCACTGCCGTGGGAGAACGACGTGTCACTCCCACCACCAGCAGAGGGAGAATACCTGCTGGTGCCACCTCCGTCTCCATGGGAGGACTGTGTGTTGCTCCCACCACCACCAGCAGAGGGAGCATGCCTGCTGGTTCCGCTTCCACCACCGCCAGCAGAGGGAACATGCCTGCTGGTTTCCCTGTTGCTGCCAGAAGGGGAGGAGCCGCCTTCGCTGCCAGAAGGGGAGGAGCCGCCTTCGCTGCCAGAAGGGGAGGAGCCGCCTTCGCTGCCAGAAGGGGAGGAGCCGCCTTCGCTGCCAGAAGGGGAGGAGCCGCCTTCGCTGCCAGAAGGGGAGGAGCCGCCTTCGCTGCCAGAAGGGGAGGAGCCGCCTTCGCTGCCAGAAGGGGAGGAGCCGCCTTCGCTGCCAGAAGGGGAGGAGCCGCCTTCGCTGCCAGAAGGGGAGGAGCCGCCTTCGCTGCCAGAAGGGGAGGAGCCGCCTTCGCTGCCAGAAGGGGAGGAGCCGCCTTCGCTGCCAGAAGGGGAGGAGCCGCCTTCGCTGCCAGAAGGGGAGGAGCCGCCTTCGCTGCCAGAAGGGGAGGAGCCGCCTTCGCTGCCAGAAGGGGAGGAAGCCCTGCCGCCTTCGCAGCCTGAAGGGGAGGAAGCCCTGCCGCCTTCGCAGCCTGAAGGGGAGGAAGCCCTGCCGCCTTCGCAGCCTGAAGGGGAGGAAGCCCTGCCGCCTTCGCAGCCTGAAGGGGAGGAAGCCCTGCCGCCTTCGCAGCCTGAAGGGGAGGAAGCCCTGCCGCCTTCGCAGCCTGAAGGGGAGGAAGCCCTGCCGCCTTCGCAGCCTGAAGGGGAGGAAGCCCTGCCGCCTTCGCAGCCTGAAGGGGAGGAAGCCCTGCCGCCTTCGCAGCCTGAAGGGGAGGAAGCCCTGCCGCCTTCGCAGCCTGAAGGGGAGGAAGCCCTGCCGCCTTCGCAGCCTGAAGGGGAGGAAGCCCTGCCGCCTTCGCAGCCTGAAGGGGAGGAAGCCCTGCCGCCTTCGCAGCCTGAAGGGGAGGAAGCCCTGCCGCCTTCGCAGCCTGAAGGGGAGGAAGCCCTGCCGCCTTCGCAGCCTGAAGGGGAGGAAGCCCTGCCGCCTTCGCAGCCTGAAGGGGAGGAAGCCCTGCCGCCTTCGCAGCCTGAAGGGGAGGAAGCCCTGCCGCCTTCGCAGCCTGAAGGGGAGGAAGCCCTGCCGCCTTCGCAGCCTGAAGGGGAGGAAGCCCTGCCGCCTTCGCAGCCTGAAGGGGAGGAAGCCCTGCCGCCTTCGCAGCCTGAAGGGGAGGAAGCCCTGCCGCCTTCGCAGCCTGAAGGGGAGGAAGCCCTGCCGCCTTCGCAGCCTGAAGGGGAGGAAGCCCTGCCGCCTTCGCAGCCTGAAGGGGAGGAAGCCCTGCCGCCTTCGCAGCCTGAAGGGGAGGAAGCCCTGCCGCCTTCGCAGCCTGAAGGGGAGGAAGCCCTGCCGCCTTTGCAGCCTGAAGGGGAGGAAGCCCTGCCGCCTTTGCAGCCTGAAGGGGAGGAAGCCCTGCCGCCTTTGCAGCCTGAAGGGGAGGAAGCCCTGCCGCCTTTGCAGCCTGAAGGGGAGGAAGCCCTGCCGCCTTCGCAGCCTGAAGGGGAGGAAGCCCTGCAGCCTGAAGGGGAGGAAGCCCTGCCGCCTTGGCCGCCTGAAGGGGAGGAAGCCCTGCCGCCTTGGCCGCCTGAAGGGGAGGAAGCCCTGCCGCCTTGGCCGCCAGAAGGGGAGAAGCCTTGGCCGCCAGAAGAGGAGGAGCCCCTGCCACCTTTACCGTCAGGAGGAGAGGAGCAGGAGCTACCTCTATCTCCACCACCACCATTGGGAGAAGTGGAGCTCCTGCTGCCGCCTTCATGGCCAGGGGCTCCCCTCCCGCCGTCAGCATCGCCTTGGGTCGCCTGTGTCTCCCTTGCGTCTCCTAGGGTTGCTGCCGGTCCTGCGTCGCCTCCCGAGGGTCCGCTGCCGTCGCCTCCCGAGGGTCCGCTGCCGTCGCCTCCCGAGGGTCCGCTGCCGTCGCCTCCCGAGGGTCCGCTGCCGCTGCCGTCGCCTCCCGAGGGTCCGCTGCCGTCGCCTCCCGAGGGTCCGCTGCCGTCGCCTCCCGAGGGTCCGCTGCCGTCGCCTCCCGAGGGTCCGCTGCCGTCGCCTGGGGTCGCCAGGGATCCTGCTTCACCTGGGGTCCCTACACTGTGGTCGGAGCCCCACGGAGGGGAGCTGCCGGCCATGAAGAAAGGGGGAGAGGTCAGGAGACCAGCTCCCCCAGCCGCACTTTCGCGGCCGGAGATAATGTGGTCGGAGCCCCACGGAGGGGAACTGCCGGCTATGAAGAAGGGGGGGGAGGTCAGGAGACCAGCTCCCCCAGCCGCACTTTCGCGGCAGGAGTTTGTGTGGCCAGAGCCCCACGGAGGGGAACTGCTGGCCATGAAGAGGAGGGGGAAGGTCAGGAGACCAGCTCCCCCAGCCGCAATTTCGCGGCAGGACAGAGTGTGGAGGGAGCCCCGGAAGAGGGAGCTGTCGGCCACGAAGAATTGGGGGGTGCTGGAGATTCCACCATGGCCACCCCCCAGAAGCAACTTGCTTCCCCCTCTCCCAGGACATTGAGACTGAGGGGGGAGGTGGCCGTTGGGGCCATGTGTGCTTCGCACAAGGAGGGGGATATGTAACAGGGCGAGCAGCCCTGTACATTGTTTTGTGTTATTTTTAGAACGAGGGTTCATCCTCCGCCCCTGTGCAAAGTATTGTTTTTGTTTATTATGATTTATTGTATTTATGTCGGCGAGCGCCGTATGTTTTATTGTATACATGACGGCGAGCGCCGTATGTTTGTTATTGTTTCGTTTATTTTTAAAACGTGTCCTGGCAGAGGCGAGATCGGTGCTCGTCCTCTGCCAGGAGTAATAATTAATAAACTCGTGCAGAAGGTGAACCATCTCCCGAATTAATTACGGGATTAATTTTGTTGCTAATTGGGAGATGGTTCACCTTAATAAAAGCCTGCAGCTCTCTAGTTCGGGGTGGGTGATAGAGACGGAGAGCGAGAGAAGGTTTATTTAAAAACGAAACTAAAGCATAGCCTACAGGAACAGTGACAGCGACTGCCCAGCCTGACCTGTATGGTTTATTTATTTTGGATTTTGTGTTCGTGATTTGTTTTTGTTTACCCTTTTATTTTGCTCTGTGAGCGACTGTTTTCTGTTTGAATATTTTATTTATTTTTTTGGATTCATTAAATAAAACGGCGCCCGCGCCACTGCACAATACCTTTTTGGTTTTGTTGTCCCTGCTTCTGCCGTGACGTCAGACCCTCAGCCATTCCTGTCACACTGTCCAATAGACAAGTCAAGATGAAAAAAAGGCCAGTACTTGTGCGGATTGATTTTAAATTTGATTCACAGATGAAGCTGATGGTACTGAATAGTTTTCTAACATGAGTTAATACTGATAAGATTTTGCTATGCGTAATCATAGTACAGAACCAGTATTGCCTATGCAATTAAGATAATTTGTAAGGGTAGATTGAAAAACTATGCAGAATTGTACAAATGTTGACCAAATAAGGCATATACTATAAAGAATTGAGACCAAGAATTAATTCAGTTAATGTGAATAATGTATAACATTATTTAAGGAAATATAATTAAGCATAACTTGATAAGAGGCAGTAAAGATTTTGACTTGTTGAGGACAGAATAGCACAAACTATCAATAAAATAAAATACAAAAATTCTTATCAGCTGGACAACATTATAACCTGAATCCAGTTATTCACCTGGATGAATTTCCCTGGCAAATAATTATAACTTGGCTTTACCAGAATTTCTGTTTCATTTATAGACTGTATTTAATGATGTCTCATTATAATATATGATAAAACTAATGCAGTTACTTAGAAATGTTATTCAGTAAAAACAATATATCCCAGTCTCCCTATGCCTCACAGCTGGAATACATTTCCATCAGAAATCATAGACTACAGTAGCCTTAAGGTTTTAAACTGAACACTGAAGCCTTGCATGCTTAGCAAAACAAAGTATAACCACTGGGTTACTTACTTACTATTAGATTTGAAAAGAACAACAACAAAAAACTAAACTGATATACAAGGCTTTCCTTAATAGCCATGCAGCACAAACATATGCCATGTTTCCCACCAAGCTTGTGGGGGGGGGGGGGGGGGGGGGGGGTTGGATGAACAGATCTGTTCATCCTTAAAATGTTATGATGCGAAGGGTTGCTCATACTTCTAGTAGCATTATTTAAAGAGGTAAAATGTAAAGCATCTGACTACTCTGAGACTCGTATTACTACTGTTATTGAGGTATGACAGGGTAAATCACAAATCTGCATATCCTTACCATGCTGTGCTCTCTTGCAGTTTAAATCTGAATGAGTATTTGCTTCTCACAATGAGATAAATTATTTTAATTGTAGAACAGTAAGGATTACAGATACAAATATGTACCTGATAAAATAAATGTTGATCTGTAGAATTAATTTTGTGTTATGTAGATTGGTACAGCAAATTCAATCTGGCCTCTGTTGAAAATCCAGCTGAGAAAATGATATGTTCATGCTTCTGTTTCCCTTTTCCTATAATGAACAGTTATATTGAAAAGTGTTTGTATGTATGATCATTAGAAAATGTTTGCTAATTTAAATTAACAACAGTTTATGAAAAATGTGTGTTAATACAAAACAGTGTCACACAGAAGACATTTAAAAAAATGTAGGCAGTTTTATTTTTTTTGCGTAAAAGTAGGGAGACCAAACTATATACTGCCCCCACAAGTAGGAAACGTAGTACTGCATCTCCTCAGTCTGGATCCCCGAGACAGGTTTTCAAATAGCCTGTAAACAGGTATTGTTAGAAGGAAAAGAAACATTTGCCAAAACACTGGCTATTATTTAAGTGATCACAGAAATAGAGCTGTGTGTGCCAATGGAAACGTTAAATGTGCTGCATTTAAAAGTATCTGTATTAATAGTGTAAGGGCTGGTCGGGCACACCAGCACACTGAAGGCTTGTTTACCAGGTTTGTTTACAATGATCTTAATTAAAGGAAAAAGGACCCGAGACACGATTTCATATTGTACAGACATATAAATACCTCTTTACTGATTCAAAACCACCAGGCCACAAGACCATAGATGGGCCTGCTCTGTATTAGGAGGAGGCTGTGTGGTCCAGTGGTTAAAGAAAGGGGCTTGTAACTAGAAGGTCCCCAGTTCAAATCCCACCTCAGCCACTGAGTCATTGTGTGACCTTGAGCAAGTCACTTAACCTCCTTGTGCTCTGTCTTTCAGGTGAGATGTAATTGTAAGTGCTGATGCATAGTTCACACACCCTAGTCTCTGTAAGTCGCCTTAGATAAAGGTGTCTGCTAAATAAAAACAAATTTAACAATAACAGTGGGTTGTAGAGGATGTCACAATCAATACAAAATCCAACCTAAACAAAGTGCATAATCCAAGTCTAAAAATATTATACAAAAGAAACCAATCACAACAGTAAAACCTACCATTGAACTCTAGATATGTCTGTACAACAAGAAATTGGGTCTCTGGTCCTTTTTCCTTTAATTAGAATACTTACAAACGATCCTGGTGCTCTAAGCCTTCAGTCTGCTGGTGTGCCTGACCAGCCCTTACAATAGGGTATCAAAGTTCCCACTGGCACTATTTAATTACTTTGAATACATTAGCCTCCTGCTAGAATTTTACCTGGCGGGTTTATCACTGGACAGAGATTATACAGAGTGTGGATTCAAGCACATTTATTTCCTATCAAGGATAGCTGATGCAAACAACTGCTCTTCTAACACTCAAAGGAATCAGGCACATGCTTGGGTTTCCTTTTGAAATCAACAGCATTCTGAATTTCTCTTTGAGGGAGGGGAAACAACACCTTCACCAAAAACACAGCACCACTTTTCTTTCCCAGCACCTTAGAAGCAATTTTATCATGAACTTCCTATACATGTTGATGTAATTTGTACTCCAAGTTAAAGATTCTGTCTCACATTGGAAACATACTGGAAAACTGGAAAACTTGGAAACTGAGCAATAAACACAAGTCTATTTATGTATCTACTGATATATGCAATACAAATGGATAAGCATTCTGTGTTTTTGTTGCTAGTGTCTTGTTTGTTCTGCATACAGTGTGGGTGGCATGCAATTGGGCGCACCATCATGAAATTTGATGGATTGCTGACACTGAAATCTTGGTTTATTTATATTTATATATGTTTTGTCGAACAGTATAATAAATATAGAGTTAGATACATATTTGTTACACACATTAGCTGGCAAACGAGCATACTGTTAAGGAATCAGGGTTTTCAGATTAAGATAACTAGTAAAATGCATTACAAAAATGAAGCAAGGCCCTTTGGAGAAGAGCCAAAAAACGTTTTAAAATAAAATGAACTCAAAGTCCTTCCTTGCTGGCATGCAGTGGCTCTGTTGAAAGCTAGCTTGTTGAACACTTTGATCACAAAGAATATGAACAAAAACATAAGTTACAAGCAGCGTAACTATTTCAGAGGGAAGCCATTCCCAACTTAGAAGCATGTATTTCAATGCATATCAAACAATGTTCTGTTATATGTGTACGTGTTTATGTTTATATCAATGTTAAGGCAGTCAGCTGTGTCAGTGGCTATTTCACTCTTTAGTGAGGCCACTGAATCACACATCTGTAACAAGTCTTTAATATTTCATGCATTTACAGTGTTTTGAAACTTTATGAGACAAGTCACTTGATGTGCAATAAGCACCATGTCTTTATTCTTATAAAAGCAATCCATCTTAGGGTGGTAATTAAGACTGTGCTACTCTTATTCCACATCGTTTCTTACCATTTATGTGCCAATTGATTTTTAATATCCAATAAACTGGTATATGATGAGCAACCCAGTGGCATTAGGCAGGTTTTATCACATATAGATCCACAGTGCTAGGTTGAGTGTGTCAGGAAGACATGAAATGTTCCACTAGTAACGTGTCATTAAAATGTATAGTAATAAACTGTTATTCCTTGGTAATAATTGTCAACACATTTACCATCACATTTATTAATGTTTTATGAATGGATCCTAAAGTTAAAATGTGACCAAAACCATCAAAACTGTTTCATTCTTTACCTCTTCCAGTAATTATGACATGTTATTCAAATTAAAATAATCTCTTATTATATCATTTTTTTTTCATAAAAGGAACAGAATAACTGTCACCACTCTTTTTTTAAAGAGTGGTTAAATGTAACTTTACAATAAAAGGCACCTGTTTATCAAATATTGCCCCTGGAATGGTAACTGAGTTCTGGGCACCATGATTCAAAGACCCTATTAGTTATCACAACCACTTTCTGTCAAAGCATTTCAACAACTGACACAGTCTTTGAGCAATCTCCACCCTTTCCCGCACAAAATTGGCCTCCTTTTTAATGCTGAATTACTGGATTCTGCAGAGTCAATGCCCCGGTTTGAACGATACCCCCCAACTTTTAGCTGAAAGTAAACTTTTCACCATTAATTTACAGGTTTTAATAACCATACGAAAAAATGCCTGAGGGGAAATATCACGGCTCACATGAACAAACTGCCTAGAAGTAGTTGCTCTGCATTAAATGATTCAGACGATTGTTGCATCACCAATGATGAAGGTTCAGAAGACGAAGAGAAGGAGTTCGGCGGTTTCATATCATATGATACAGACTCCGCAGTCTGATTGATTACGCTTTCCTGTTACGTTACAATCCATATTTTGGAATTTTACATTTTTAGACACTGCAAGAGCTTGTATCTCAGGCATTTTTTTGTATTGAACATTTTAATGCTATAGTGCTACTTTGGATGTTAATTTATTATTTCATGTTGTTTTTTCACACTGGACACTGCAATTTCTTACTTACAGAGATTATGTAACGCCCTTTGCACACTGCAGCTTTAACGTTTAATGATTGTTTTGTGAAAATATTTGAAATGACAAAACAGTGGACATGCCGCAGCAACTTTGAATTGTATTTCACCAGTCAATAAATATGTTAACTGCACTTCTTCATTCTTTAGCATGACTGTGTGCTATGCTCTACCTTTGAATTTTAAGCATGCCGAATTGTAAATGTAATCTACCTACCTAATGTTAATAATACTCCCCCTGCAATAATGCCTGAAATTTCACCCCTGGCTGAGTCACCCCCCACCTCCCCCACCACTTTTGCCTTAATGACAACTTTACGCCCCCCTGGGCATTGACTCGGCAGAATCCGGCACATTGTCAATATACTGAATTACAAAAGGTGTTGCCTACATGCTTCATTTTGTATTTAAGCATGGAGTTCCTATGTAACTATACTGCTATAGTCTGTATTATAACAGTGTAATTAGGAGATGCTTAAACTATAATTAGACTTGCTCCTTGTCAACGTTTATTTTTCAGGGGCTCATATAATAGCCTAATAACTATGTTTATGTTTGAGCCTACTCTGTATCATTATTGAAACATCATGAAACCTGTTTATTGTGCAGCTGGTTGGCTTTGCTACTTAAGGTGATTATTTTCAATGTATTCTTGGCTTCTGACAAGCAGCTGACTAAATGAAGCCAGGTCAGAGAAATCCATGTGTAAGATTATTTGCCGGAGTAACATTGTGGAGAATAACATTTCGCTGTATAAGGAGTGCAGACTTGTCGCTTTCCAAAGAGGCCTCAGTTTATTTACATCACACAAGCCATGGATAGTCAGATACAGCAAACCGTTGTATAGTACTGTACCAGCTCCGAAATACATTTAGATTATATTTACTTTCAGTTTTAGATATTTATTGAAAGTTTCAGATATTACTGCATCAACCTAACTGCTGTGTGCTTTATTACTGTGCGTCCAAATCCATTCAAACACCCACAATGCTGTTCTACCACTGGGAGGTGACATTAGACAACCACTACACCAGGGCTCTTCAGCTATTTTTTTAAGGGGGCCAGGCTGGAAAAAGTTAGGATTAGGTGGGCCAGAAGTATTTTACTCTGCACATTTTTAAGCAATATGATAAATATTATATAACGTAATGTTTGTATATTGAATAAGATGGCTGTAGGGGTGACGTCAGGCCAGGAAGAAACACACAGTGGTGATGGTTCTGTGAATTGCGCTGTTGCGTCGGTTTATTGCAAAACAGAAAATAAAAAGGTTAAAACAAAACACTGAACAAAACAAATGGCATGATGGCCAAAATAAATAGACAGACAGACAAACAAAAGGTGGACGAACCCCAAAACAAGTATAGTGAGAGTCCTCTCGCATGAGTAGCATTTGTTTTTGATTTTTAGTTTTTAATTATTTTCTCCTTAACTCTCCTGTTCTCCACTCCCAAACACACAACCCCGAGTGAGTGAAACAGACTCTTTTTATGCAGCTGTACCGAGACTTGATTGCTAATCAATCATTCAATTGGAATCTCGGTACATCTGCACGTGAACTAATTGTGATCCCCGTGCTTCCATCCTAATACCCACTTTAATCTGCACGTGGAGTGACTTTTCCCTGTGCCTAAATACAAATATAAACTTTGCATTACAAACTTACATTACAAACTTTACTTTACATTACATAACCCACACTCTGTGCACCACTTCAATAATACATATACTGTAACAGAAAACATTAACACGCCACATACAACATATAACACAAACTACACACAGGGGCAGGGGACCCTGCCACAAAGACTTACAAATTTTACTATATGAATAGTACTTTAATAATAGAACAGAGTGAACATTTAATGGAGTATCATTACAAACATTTTAAAATGTATGTGACAGATTAGTAGTATAACTGTTATACTATTATATACTATAATATACAGTTGTGCAACAATGCGGTTGTAAGTAAGGTAAAGATGTGTAAGCTTTCATCACACAATATGCTTCTACGTTTTGGTTAATTTCTCAAATGATTCTAACCAGACTTTTAATCTCCTTTTCAATGGTATACTTTTTAATGAATCTCAAAAAACAATCAATGAGTATAAGATCGCACAAGAGTTGCACAAGCACGTTGGTAGGAAGAGAACAGTGCCTCTACTTTTGAGCTTCTAACTGCTGAGCCCTCTGGATTTCCAAAAGCTCCTTGTTTGGTTTCAAAATGGCTTTTCACATTGTATTCCTTAACTACTGACTCACATTCATTGCACAATAAACACATTGGCTTTGCGTTCGGTACAGTTGGTAAAATAAACAAGTATTTATTGGTCCACTCATTGTTGAACCTATGATTTTCACCACCGTTTTCTCTTTTTACTAGCTAAAGAGTGATGTTTATATCACTTTAAAAAAAATCACTTTTTTTTTAATAGCAACACGAGTAAAAAACTAAAATCACCCACAGAGTACTCATAGCGGTGCTCAATGGAACTGGCTTGCATGAGTCGTGCTGAGTGGCTAGTGACTGTTACTGTTTTTGTTTTTTCTTTTCTTTTCTTTTCGTTTCTTTTTTTTATTTTCCATATTTATTTTAGTTGATTTTTATCATTCCTGCTGACTGTCAGCAGGCCACTTGGTTGTCCCTTGCGGGCAGTTGAAGAACCCTGCACTACTCCATAAAACTTTATTTTTAGGATTAAATGTTAAGAAATTCCAAATCGAGAACCCCTTAACAAGATACAGTATCATGCTGAAAACTTTCATGATTAAGTGACTATTATCTAAAATCTTACATGTAATAAATGACTCCACAAGGCAGCTTTTATCAATGGACATCGATTAAGGGAATCTAATACAGAGCAGCACAAGGCTTTGAAAGGCACATCATCGCCTGCAGAAATGGTGAAAGAGTGTATTTTTCCAATGTGTTGTCCATTAACAGCAGTACCTTTACAGCCAGATAAAAGCACATGCTAGTTGTTCTTGCCCAAAAGGAAGTAATTAAAGGCTACATTCTGTGGGATAAAATAGAGTTCAGTATGAGCTCGTAGCAAACTTTCGGACAATTTATGTAATGACCATCATATAGTGTATCCCGATCATGCTTCCTCTGTGATTGAAATTAACACACCATGACAGCGTTTCATTATGCATCAGGAATATAGTGTGCACCCTTTGCTACTATCCCACATTTAGTATACTACCCTAGCAAACACACATCTTTTTTATATAGAATACCAACACCATATATGCTGTACATTTAATATATAATGTAACTGACATTTTCTACAAATTTGTAAAACGGTTGAATGTCATACAGTATAAATTATGTTACTGTGTAGTATAAAAAAGACCAGCAGAAAAGAGAACATATTTATGTTTATAAATGGGGTTATCACTAGAGCGGTGCGCAGTTGTTTACTTATTATGGAAATTAGTAACTCTAATCGAAATGGGATTTTTAATTAAAAGTTAACTATATCTAATAATTGGTCATTTGCAGAGGGAATCTCCCCCTTTCCCCTTCAGTTACCGCTACCTACTCATTTAATGAACATCTATGTTTCAGTTTCTAATTATAATTTGCAGATGTTCTTTTATCCCTGTCAGTTATTTCTGTCTCGACAATTAAGAACTTTAGCCCATCAGATTTGTGATTCAACTAAAGAGATGGTTTAAGAGCAAATTGTATTTGTAAAAGTTTACATTTTTATTATAGCAAAAGCTAACAATAGTTACAAACTTTTTTTTTTCATAAATGATCGTATTGACCTATACATTTTTTATATATTTAATATACCAATACAAACATATTTTAGGTATATGGCCATAGAGATATGAAAGATAAATGCATAATTTATCCGGTAAGGAAACTAAAAGAGAAAGCTGTGAAATAAGGATTGATGTCTTTCATTGCAAAATTATCACTTATCATACCTCATCATGTTTTAATTAGAAATCCCTTTTTGATTCTCAGTACAAATCTACACATCAGGAAAGTAAAAACTTCTTCTCTAATTATTAAATCCTATGGATTAGATACATTAAGGAGTAAGGTAAATGAATTGACCAGAAAAAGTTACAGAGATGGGTGAGAAATACAGCATTCAGTTCACGTTTAAGTCTCACAAACAGTAGTCACTGAAACAGAAGATGCAATGAAAGAGTGGGCGGAGATCGGCACATGAGAGGCTGAAGGAGGAACTGCAATGGTGCTGGAGCGATTGTCTATGCCATCTAAACGAGTGTTTATTGCTGACAAGGCATTGCTGGTGCTGCTGAGTGAGCAGAGGCGGGGCGCAAGTAAAAAATTCAGCTTTGCCGGGGTAAAATCGCAATTAAGAAAATATCTTTAGTTCAGTAGCAGTGAAAACTGGAGGTGTACAGGATGGGAAAGTCCAGTAAAATAGCAGTGTGAAGCCTGTTTCCAAAAATTTAACTTGACAGAAACAACAACTCAGCCATTTCTTAGTACTTGCAAGCAGTCTAAATTAGAACTGTACTTGAAAATGTTCCCTTTCAGAAAATTAAATGATGAGCTTGGAAAATAGCTTTGAGAATCTAGCCTTCAATGTTGCACAAATATCAAAAGTAGAAACCATATGTGGTGGCTGAATTTTCACATTTAGTTATATAACCTAGTTTGTGCAGCGCAATATCCATATACAGTTCCCTGTTTTGATTTCAAATGAATATTTCTTATTAGTGCAAAGATACCAAGCAGAGTTCAGTTTAAGTTCAAGGATTCCTCTGTGGTTAAGTGGGAGTTCACTGTCTTCAACAGGCAACATTTAGTCTCTATCATAAAGTTCAAAAAAGGGAGCCTGAAATAACAGCAGCAGTATGTTTGCCATGAATAGCTTTTATGTAGAAACCAAACAAACGTACTATTAAAATAAGCATCAAAAACATCAATCGGCATGTTTTTTTTATTATTTTTAATTAAATGCTTAATTTAACTGTCTAAAATGAATACCGGTCTGTTTACAGAATAAATAACAGAATATTAAAGGGATTGCAGCAAACAAAAAAATTGCAGAAATCCTACCTGTTGTAAATAATTCGATATATAGGTCTCAGCTGTTACAATAAACATGAATTTTTCATTTTAAAACATGCTTTGACCCAGATGATTTCCTGAGAAAAAGGCAATGAAACTGAAAAATATGGTTCAATGGTTATGGTCAAAATGTGAAGTGCAAAACACGTGATATCTATGGAATTATGTTGTTAGCTTCAATCATTTGAAACTTTTAGGAAATTCGCTTATATATATATATATATATATATATATATATATATATATATATATATATATATATATAATATGAAAGATCGGTAGTGTGGTGCTACTGGACAGGTAATTACTTTTATTTACAATATTTACACAAGATTATAATCAATCAAAAGCGTTTATCTTGCCCTGTACGGGCTGCTAACTACCTCACGTCTTCTCCCCTCTCTATACTACTGCGAGATGACCAGACTGAAACAGGCTTTGCCTGTAGAATGTCCCGATTCTGCACAACAGGAAGGTTGAGATTGGGCTCCCTCAGGTGGAGTGAGCCAGGAACACAGGTAAGTTGCGGTTGGGCTCCCTCTGGTGGAGTGAGCCAGGAACACAGGTAAGTTGCGGTTGGGTTCACTCGGTTGATTATCTCCTGAAACACAGAAGAACAGTGAGCAACGGTCCCCTCTGGTGGAGTGGGCCCGGACCACAAGCAAGGGAAGTGTAAGATGTTCAGTAGTCTCCTTACTACTACCAGGTTCCAGAACAAGCACGGATGAATACTGACTTCCTTGAAGCGGAATGACGCCACACTTGTGCTATCACTGCAGTGACTGTTTAAAAAGCCACCTTCCAACAGTAATAAACAATGTTCCAATACCACGTCTCGTGCTTCACTTTCTTGACTAGTAAACACTTCCCACAATACCGTGCAGATCGCTGCTCCTGCAGCTAGAAACCAAACGGTGTCTAAACAGTCCTGATCATAGAAACAATACACTTGGTAGAACAGTTCGCTGCTCCTGCACATATATATATACACATATGATTTGCTACAGTATGAAGATGGTCAATCTAAACTGACACAGTTGAGACTTCTTTCCAGATTTTCACAGCATATAACCTCTCCTTGGTGTCTATGATCTCATCATGTTATATACATGTATACACTCTGAATTCTTTCAGCAAATAGTATTCTGTCTAGCTCATGTACTATTACATCACGGTGCGACTTTCATTCTCATATAACAGCTTTGTAGAGGCATAAAGGTGGTTATAAATCACATGGCCTGTAGTCATTGAGACACAGAGAAAACAAATCTATTATGTTCTGTCCAAAACATTGTCTGGTCAGCATACCTTATGAGAAACGTACAAGCCAGAAGTTTGTGGAAACAAGCATGATGTGCAAACTACTTAGCTTTTAACATCCCAACCATAACTCTTGAACATTTTATACACTTGCTGGTTTGAATTATCTTAACTTCTAGAATGTTGCTTGTTACTGCATCCTATAATCTCTGCCAGCTATAGTCATTAAAAAAACATAAATATTATTGGGCACTCAACATGTCCTATAGATATTAAAATATCTGTATTTAGTGCACAAGCAATATTGGATTGCAAAGATCAAATAAGCCAAACATGCATTTGAATCTCTCTGGCAGGATCTACTCAGTTCACCTACAATTACTCAAATCTGAATACTGCTGCTGATTAAATTATTGAGAAGGAGCCCTGGCATTTTAATACACTAGACACAAATACTTCAATATAAAAAACACTGTTTGAGCGTTTGGTTTTCTTGGTACACAAAGCAAGGCCTTATTTAAGTGGTGGTATTTAGATTGCTTTATTCACTGTTCCGAGAAAAAGAAAAAAAAAACCTTGTACTATTTACTTAGTACTCTTTTGTTGTTGCCTTTATTACTGTAAGTCAGACAGTTATCACATGTGCTATCCAGTTGAGTGACAAGTGGGGAATTGAAGGTGAGCCACACCAGCCTAGTGTCTCAGCAACTACGATCTCTATAGATTCCTGAGATCATATTTACAGAGCAGCTTGGCACCTGATATTCATGAGATGAAAAACAGCTAAGGCTTGAGTCTGTTAAGGGCTGAAACTGTACATCTTTGTATAAAACTATTCTCAATAAGCTTAGTTCAGTTTCCCTGGTGAGACTTTTTCAGTAGATCACATGTTTATTAGGCACAAAGGAATACATCAGATAGATAAATCTATCAGAACACTCGAAAGCCTTTCATAGCACTTAAGCCTGAACTCAGTTTACTGCATTCTGTTCTCAGCATCAAAGCTGTTGCATCATCAAAGATTTGCAATGTGGAAGACAGTCGGCAGTATGAAGCATCAACATTTTCAGACCTGGCTATTAAATGTGACATGCACACACTGATTGGCCACATTTTTTATATTTAGAAATACTAAAATAAACCCTTTTCAAGACACTGAAAATGTAATATTTGTGGTTGATTTTAGTTTCATGTATTATTTCTAAATTTAAAAGGTGGTGCAGAAATAATTTTTACAATATATAGCAAAGTTTTCCCTTTCTGTGAGGTGTTTTCTGTTATTTTTCATTGAACTTGTACTCTAGCTACCCCTTTAAGGTATTGTACATACTTGTATTGGTTTCAGTGAGCATCAGCTCTACTCCTAAAGGACCTGGGCTCATTTAAATGTTGCATTTCTATAATCATTCATCTGACATAGTCAGTAAAGTAATTATGTTTCATAACAATATGCCTTAACCTTGGCTCTGTGATGGTTGAATATAACTAAAAGTACCCCTGTGGTACCATCTTGTGGTGCAACAGAGATGTTCTACCAGCTTGTGTAAATGATTAGCAATGGTACCACTGATTTATACAAAAATCAGGCTATGGATAAGGATCTGGATAAGACTCATCTTACTAAATTTCAACCAACAATATTATATTTACAGAATTACCATAACATTGGCAAAGAATTTGCATAGCATTGGCAAAGAACACAAAAATAGAAGACACTATATATCAAGGTTATATTTGTCCAGATTTGTACAGGTCCATTATTGTAGTCTACATGATCGCATTGGAGTATATATAGGGGCATTGTGTTTGTTTTCACATGTGTCCCAAAGTATGCTGGTGTCTCAGCCTATACATCTCAGTGAAAGTGCAAGAAACAACTTGTTTTTGTAAATCAGTTTTGCAGAGAGATTAGGCAGCATACTTACTGTATAGTCGTAGCACTGTTTTAAATCCTATGAGACTGTTTTTTCTTGAGCTGTCTAGCAGATATTTGATCTTTAAAGAACTGTACCTTTTTATGTGAACACATCTGATGGGATGTCATTAAGTGATACAGACACACACTGATGAACTTGAACACACTAGTGTCTAACTGGAGCTGAGCTGAGGCACAAGAAACCTTGGTGTTATTATTGACCCCTAGCTCAGCTGCTCTCATATACCCTTCCCTATGTTTTTAGAGTTAGCATAAACTACCAGAAACTTTAGGCATTTTGACTCCAGAAGAGCTATCTTTTTTTTTTTCTGATACCCTATAAATATCCATGTAGACATTCTACTAATCCACAGGCTACCCAGTCTAATTTATTTGTACCAATGGGGAATATTTTCAAAGTATTTACTCCAGTCTGCAATTCACTCACTTTTTTTTTTTGGAAAAATTAGAATTCCCTTAAATGCTTATAAATACAAAGAACAAATGCAAAAAGAACCATCAATTCTGATCTGGTTGGAAAATATTTGAATATTACTGTATTATTTATGAACAGTAAGTTTAAAGTGCATTAAAAATATCCACCTAATAGATTTCTTTGCGAATACTAACCAATTAGTATAATCTCCCCCAGAAATTGTGAGAATTATCTAAAAATTTTCCAAGATGTTATACAATTATTGACTGGGATCACAAGATGCATTTAGTAATCAGATCACAGGACATGGTTTGTCAGCCAATAGCTGTACTAGATGATTGATTCTACCTTTGAAAACAATTAAGATAATTGATAAAAGGATAAACTAGAAATTTGTTTATAGGATGTCATTTTTTTAGCATCTTAAAATGCAAAAAAATGAAATTACACAAAGGGGTCAAACTAGTATCTCCCAATGATAACCAATTGCTTGTACGTCCCTTCCCCCACACCCCCACCCACCCACACACACACGCCCCCAACATACTGCAGATGTCTAGCTTTCATATGATGCTTTAAACTCTTACCTGAAAAATATTTTATACCCAGCATGAAGTCCCATCCCTTGATGAACATATGTGGGTCCAGCATGTACATATTGTAGCTAAGTAATACATATTTTAGTGGGAAAGGGTACCTAAAGGTTAAAAAAAGGAACAGTTTTCAAAAATCACATTGCCTTTCACAAGCAGCTCCTACTGAGTTCTTATAGGATGATTTATTATACACAGAGGCTGTCTCGTGTGTGGGATAGAGTTCGAGTACTGTCTTTACCTCAACCTCCTTTCTATTCCATTTCTGGAATAATGCAGATGTCGCAGTAAGAGACCAGGCTCCTGCACCACCCCCATGGGAGGCCTTCTGAATCAGACTACTCAATATATGCCAACATAGCTTTTGTTTCACTGAGAGGCAAGCAATTAGGAATAGCAGAAATCTGCTTCTGCACCCAAGAACACAAACAAATACACACAGAGTAAAACCATACTTTAATCCATGCAGTGCTTCATTGTTCCAGATAGCTGGTTTCAGGAGGTCTGGAAGCATTGCTCTGCCTGATGTAATAAATGTGTTTGTCGTTAAGTGGCTGTTGTAATGGGCTAGCTGCTTGCCTTGTCGGTGCACTTTCATCCTTCACTGTAGCACTAATGCTACTCTACAATTTGTGCTCTTTTTTCTTTTCTAGCTGCAAATGTATTTGGTCAAATATATGCTTGACTATTTGAAGTGAACTTTATAGAGAATGCTGAGCATGCTGCATATTGTTGTAATCTATTGAAGCCCCTGTTAAATTGTGGTAAATATGTATTGTTCTAACACTGTTATAAAGAGGTGTATGTCAGAAAGTCTTTACAGAAGCTTTCCTGACCTAGTTTAATTAAAAGTTATAGCAGTATAAGCCTAGATAATTAACTGCAAATACAAAACCACACATTTTAAAACCAACTTACCAACGTTTCGGTATGTTTAACATACCTTTGTCATAGGAAGAGGTATGTATAGTTTTTTGATGCCATGGCAACAACACTCACTTATTTCTATTTAAATCTATTGATGTGTTTGTGATGTCATTTACTTCCTAGTTAATGATGTAACAATCTACTATTCCTTTCTATTTAAATATTCAGGCATCATGCTATTGAATCTATGTATCCATTACTTCTCCTTTATTCTTCTGTATTGTACATTATCAAATGTTATACCTTCTAAAACTGCAAATTGTAGGTCATCCATGTTATGTTCTTGTTTAGTAGCGTTGCACTATTGGTTCATTTACTTTTTGATTTCTTATGCTTGATTGGTGATTCTGTATTCTTTTATATCATGTTGTACCTGTCCCTCCTACATATTTTATTTTCTTTCATTTTTGACAGAATTTACCATAAACAAGGCTGCAAGTTTTGCATGACGAGTTTCTTCCAAATGTACATTTATCTTTACATGTATATTTGGATATATATTTATATATATAACACGGCTTGGAAAAATAACAACCTCTGATTGGTTAAACAGCATCACATGACCGTGAGTATATATAGCTTATAGCATGGCTTGCATACTAATGAGCCGCTTCACACTAAATAAATCACTACGCGCCACTGCATTCTAAATTCCATGACAAACTGCCATTTTATATGTTATTAGTTACAAAACCACTGCCAAAAATGAGTGACATTCCACCTATTTCTGTTAATATATTTGGGCATGAAACTCCAGATAACTGGTACAACACCAACTTTCTGAGTGAAGACAGCAGTCCATCAGAAAAAAAATACAAATAAAATAAGTGCACCAGCAAGAGTAGACACATAACAGTAGATGATGAACAGCTAAATGAAATAGAGGAAAACAAAGATTGAAAAAACTTACAACATGGGCTGTTAATGTTCTTAAAGACTGGTTTAAAGAAAAAAAAATGGACATTCATTTTAAGGAAATAAGTAAAAAAAAAAAAAAATCTCAACAACATAAGGGAATTTTATGCCAGTGCAAGAAGTTCAGCTGAGGACCAGTATTCCGTCTCCAGTTTTATAATGCTGAGCTGGACTAAATAGATATTTTAACAGTAGAAGTTTTAACATCTCTGCTGACAGCGAGTTTAAAACCAACAAGAACGTATTCCTGTCAGTCATGAAAACTTTTGGAAAAGCAGGTAAAGACAAGGCCAGACAACCAACCCCCGAATTACCGGCCTGGATTTGAAGCATCTGTGGGAAACTGAGGTACTGTCCCCTGACACCGCGGTCGGATTGCTGCGTAAAGTCTGGTTCGATCGTCAACTTAATCTGGCACAACTTGGACGCAAGCGTGTCTGACAACTGACAAAAACATCTTTTGAGATCCGAAAGTCTGAAAAACAGACTTGAATATGTGTGCCTCGCAAATAACGAGTACACAAACTCACCTGATACAGATAAAGCTTCAGCATCCATGGCAGCTTTTCCCCTTACTTCCTCTGTGTAATTTGAAACTCTGCCCATCATCAGCGTGTGTTCAGTCCTCTAGTTTCTAGTGAGATACCACTTTCGATGCAGAAATTCACAATAAACGGCAATTTATTTTTAATAAGCAAACAATAAATTCAATTCAATTCAATTTGGCACTATATTACACTGCAGATGTATACACAATAAAAGTTTCTGGTTTTGTCTGAATTTAAAATGTGTTTTAATTATTTTTCATCCCCCAAATGACAGTTATCCGTGTTATAAGCGGTATAAACCACTTCGGGCCGTGCAGTTCCAATGAGATATACCATTTCTGGGGTGGTTAAAGGCCCTCAGCTTACACCTCTGGCCTTATATATCATGGGAAATGCACGGGCCATCGTGGTTTATACCTTATATATACACATGCATACAGTATTCCTTTGAATTTAAGACACACTTTTTAAACCAATTTTTTCTTCTCAAAAATGTCCTGCATGTTAAATTCCAGTACAGTACAGTGATGTGTGTATTAAAATCGGTATCAAAAGATGTGACAGCCCGAGTACACAAACAACAATGTGACTGACTGGCAGTTGAATGGTTTTGTAGTAGCGGATGCTCTCCTCCTCGATGTAGACAAAGCAACTTTTCACTCAGCGCCTGCCTGTGTAGCTATTGCTGTTTCATGATTAGCCACGAACTGGCGCTGCTGTATAGGCTACCCGGGCATGCCCCCCAGCCAATCAGGACCTCTCGATCAGCTCAACTCCTTCTTGTTTACCACAGCAGCAGCACAGCTGAACCAGAGACAGGGTCCTCCCTGCCACAAAGCGTCATTAGCTTCCTGACGAATTCGAAGAGAAGCTTTTACATTTTCAGCGTTTCATTATTAGGCTCAGTTCTAATCAGACCCCCATATTTTTCTACTTGCAAAGCAATACCACAGTTCTCAAAAAAGGAGAAAAAACATGTGCGAGTAATCACAACTGGAAATGAGAAGCAGCGCATAACTGTAATGCTCTGTGTGACAGAGACAGCTGCCTCCATAAGTTGTTTTCTTATGTGAGTAAATGCATCTTTATAAATGCATCTTTATTTGATTTTTTTTTTCTCAAGTTGAGGGTGGGAAATCTGGGCTGTGTCTTAAACTCGAAGGAATATGGTATATATATATATATATATATATATATATATATATATATATATATATATATATATATATATATACACACACAAATAAAATAAGTAAACCGACTTGGCTAATGGTGGAGTTAATAAGGTTCATTACATTATGCTGAGCACGCTCAGTTTCTGTGCCATTCTTTGCTGCAGTAAAGCTCTTGCCTTTCAAAGCTGGCCGCAGCTCTGTCTCCAGGGTTGATCCAAGAACCAGATAATGAGCAGCATACCAGTGAAGAGAAAGGGGAAACAAGATGTATTATTCCTTCACTTTCATTCTAAACATAATCATTGAGTTACCAGGGTTGTTAAGGACCCCTCAGTTGTCATGGAGATGACCTTTGGGGGTTTATAGCTGTTAATGCATGAGTGACTTTGTGTATTATTATGTGTGAAGAAGAGGTCATGATTTGAGAGGTTTGTGTAAAACTGGACTGGACGGTTGGCATTTGGAAAAAAAGGGCACTTGCTAGTGTACCAAAACAAGAACTCATTTACAAATGTTTAATTGCTGGACTCCTTCAATTGATTCCAATCTGACAATAAAACAAATACATGAACAAGCTTTGTTGGAAGTCATTGCTTAATAAATAGGTACTGATAGAAACAGCTTTAATTACTTATGTGGCAAGTATTCAGCTTCATGGGGCTAAAATAGTTTTTGACAAGTAATGATAATTGTTGCTTCACCTGTTTCACTACCAACTTTATACATCACCCACTGCCTAACTGACAGAAGGTTATCATACCCGGTTTAACCAGAGAGACACAAACAAACACACACAGTAAAACCAGCCTTTATTCCATGCTGTGCTTCATTGGTAGCTGCTTTCAGGAGGCCTGGAAGCATTGCTCCATCTGATGTAAATGTGTTTGTCATTAAGTGGCTGTTGTAATTGGCATTGCTGTGCGTTTACTATGATATTATATATAGGAGGCTGTGTGGTCCAGTGGTTAAAGAAAAGGGCTTGTAACCAGGAGGTCCCCGGTTCAAATCCCACCTCAGCCACTGACTCATTGTGTGACCCTGAGCAAGTCACTTAACCTCCTTGTGCTCTGTCTTTCAGGTGAGACGTAATTGTAAGTGACTCTGCAGCTGATGTATAGTTCACACACACTAGTCTCTGTAAGTCGCCTTGGATAAAGGCGTCTGCTAAATAAAATAATAATAATATTGCAATTAGGAAATACCAAACTCACAGTCAAGTTTCAGCATGTTGTTTTTGTTGTATTTATTTTAAAACTAATACTAGCATTTAGGATATGGACATCTGTCTTATTTTTCTTCTCCCCAGCATTACCTGACATTGTTTTCTACAGTGTGGAATTACAGCACCTGATATAATGGATGTATGTAATGTCCTTGTAAGTATTGACTGAGGTATGGATTATGCCAAGGACCACCAGAGGTTTCCTCATAGAGGTTTTCCATCCATGTTGCAAATGGATAGCTTAATGTGCTCTTCTTCGGTGCTTCAAATTGACCCTTAAATTGCCTGTAGATATTTGTGGTGCCCTCTCACCACTATCACCATTACCACCTTTTAAATTTTTATTTAATCTACCACACCTTCTATGTGGTCTCACATCCTAAGAGGTGGTTCCTATCAGGCCAGAAGGCAAGATATATTTCATATTGTACTTTACTGTTTGTTCTTTACTCAAAAAAGTATATCTGTTTTGTGGGATTTGCTGTACACTATTGTATATGTGTTTTGAATATAAAGAGTTTGCTTACCCCATGAAGCACAAATTTGTGACTAGTATTTGTTCTATGTCTCAAAAAGTATATGGAAATGCAACATGTGGTTCCATTACAGACAGACAATATTTTCCCCTGTGTTCTGTTTAAAGGCATTGGAAGCCCCTGCATTTAACACCGACACTGATTTTCATTGACATAAAAAAATATATTGTTAGCTCAGCTTACACCCGTTGCCTGGTTGCAGTATGTGTGAAGATGGCGGGCAGCCTATGATTGGTGTCAGTAATTGTATCAATTAAATATGCTATTAAAACCAAAATTATTCTTATTACCTATAAGGCCTTACCTGGTCATTTCCTGAGATCAGAAAATGCTAATCTTCTGACAGTCCCTAAAATTTGTTTGACCTCCGTCGGAGCCGGGGCATTTAGTTATAATGCCCTTCGTCTTTGGAAATTGCTCCCAATTCATATGAGGAATGCTAGCACAACTGAATCTTTAAAATTCTGTTTGAAAATGTATTTGTTTTGGTCTGTTTCTTTGTAGCTGGATTATGTATTAGACACAGGCTTTTTTTATATACGGCCCGTAGTGGTTTATACCTTATATATATATATATATATATATATATATATATATATATATATATATATATATACTGTATATAGATAGAAGAAAAAAGAAAAAAAGAAAACGATATTTCAGGTACTTAAGTACCTGAAATATCCTTTTCTTTTTTTCTTTTTTTCTTATTGATCATTTTGGTACACAGCAGTTTTCCTTTTTCTCAAACTTTATATATATATATATATATATATATATATATATATATATATATATATATATATATATATATATATATATATATATATTAGCTCAAAGAGCCAGCTGCAAAAGTCTTATTTTATTCATCACTTTTTCTTTTGGCTTTTTCCTCTTGAGTATTATTTTCTTACCATGGCAATGCTTGCCTATACGGTTGTTCCATATTTTACTGTTGTTGAGTTTGCTATGTGCAGTTGAGCAGTTTCAGTACACTGCATTCTCTGAGTTTGCAGTGCTGGAGGATTAATGAGTTGAGGCCATTGGAAGGTATAGATTGTTGGCCCTCTGAGATCACAGTGGTGGATTTGAAAATGTACACTGCCTGCAGCATTGTGTGTTAAGCCTATATAAATGACTGCCAGGTGCTCAGAGAGATGTCTGAGCAGTATGAGAGAAAACATTGTTGTACTGCTATTGTCTCTCTTGTATGTAAGATGAAGGGGTAGGATATATTAATGCAAAACCTGTAAGATGAATTACCAAAAGGAATACATAAAATCTATTTGATTAGCATGTTGTTATGGTGCATAACCAATTAACCAGTTGTAAGAAATAATGAAACTTATAAACAACATTAGTTTTGTCAATTATATATGTTTATTGGTACAGCATAGAATAGACAATTGTATTGAACAGAGTCACGTCACTCTGTTATCTCTGAGATTCTCCCATCCCCCCATGCAACCAAGCACAGCAGAGCACCCTTCACAAATGCCCATAAATGGTCATATTTGCTCTCCCTCTAATCAATCTACAATTTATTGAGACAGACTCTGTATTCCAAAATACCCCACCTAAACTCTGTGCTCAATATCTCTCCATTGAAAGTACCATACTTTCCAAATATTCTAACAATATGTATATGGACTATCAAATTTCCTTACACAATTATCCAATCCTGTTAAAAGTTTTGTATCATAAACTGCCTTTTCTCAATCCGGCGTCATCATCATATTCTGTTTACTTGCTGTAGCCTCTGACCCCTCCTATTTTGCCTCTTTTGAAAATCATTGTGTGTATTTTCTCTCTGGACAGTAGCTTGGATTTGACCTGGTCATTCAATTTGTTTTCCCCCTGTTGTATGTATAGTCTGGAGAGCCTCAATTGTGTGCTGCCCTCAGGATGTCCTTGTAAATGAGACGCCAGGTCTCAAAGGATCTTTTCCTGATGGAACGTTTTAAATAAATGACCCGTCTCTGCTTTGGGCCTTTTGCACACTGTTATTATTTAGAGGCTTGAATTGTTCTTGACATTCATTTACTGACTAAGGATATCCCATTCTACATTAAAGTAAATCCTGCCATAGTGTTTTAGCTATTCTTGAGGCTTCCTTAGCTGTTTATTATGCAATATATCATTTTGTTCCCATTAGTTGGGATGTCAGAGACTCGTGACATCTGCATACTTACACAAATGTAAGTCATTCCATATGGTAAATGTATTTATAATATATTTTCTTAAACATGACATGTTGCTTAAATATATTTATAATATACTATAAATGTATTTTGTAAATCAACATCTTCATATTTATACATTTTATTTTTCTAAATTATATTCAAAATACATTGTAGAATATGTTGTAAATAAATATATTCACATTAATATATTTAAAAGTGTATGCAGTGTTTTCAAACAATATATTTATATATTGCATATAATGGGAGACTGCAATGGTCAGACAGCACTAAATTTAAAACAAGAAGGCGTCATAAGTTTATCCATGTACAGCAGATAAAAACACAGACACTGTGATTTTAATTTGGTAAATAAGTTTATTCTTGACGGAACAAATATGGTCGTTAATCAATCTTTCTGCAGATACCGAAGTGTTACAGATACCTCATAAAAAATAACTGTGCCAAGCCTAGTATTTAGAAGAAAAAAAAAAGAAAGGTCAATAACAATCAAGGACACAATAGGCTGTTCATATTTTAAGTCACCTTATATTTAAACTGTATGCCCACCAATATGAAAAAAAGAATGAAATTGTAAAAATGTATTTCCGTTTTTTTTTTTACTTTCATAGCTCTGTTTTCAGCAACAATTCCATAGCTATTAATGAATTTTTAATTGGAAGCAGCAGTTTTTTGTAACGTTTCATAGTTTCAGAAGAACGATGTTAGCAGGTCTACAGAGAAGCAGCCCAAACACCTGTTGTAATGCAAACAGCCTTTTAGCATATGTTGAAAGCTTTTCATTTTTGTACTTGAGTGTTTTATATACACTGAATTTTTACAAAATGTTGATATATTCCGTTATGTTTAAAGATAGTAGTTATTTTTAAGTGAAATTGCAGAATTTGAGTCCTTTCTTATTTATTTGCTTCATATCTGTTTGGTGGAACACATGCAAAATATGGTGTGTATATTGAATAATACATTTCTAAAAAATACATGGACAATATAATTGATATATTGTTACCTGAAATTATATTTTAAATATATTTAAAATATGTTTAAGCAAATACATTGTAAATATATATATGATGAAAACGGGCCAATTTTGTAATATGTTAAATATATTTTATATAACGTTACATACATAATACATATATTTTTCCATATATTTTATCATTCCCAAAGACTATTTGTTTTATATGAATAATATGTTTACAAAAATATATTTAAAATATATATTTTTTTAGTATGGGATAATTTAGAGTGGGGATAAACAGTTTGCTCACCTATAAAACACATGCACTCGATCACAATAAAATATTTATCCACAGGTAATTAGCAACTAAACATGTGAATGCTTCTGTGCCACTGCTCAGCTCTGTGTAGAATCAATTGTAATTACTAATATGGCGAATGGATTGTATGTCATACTAATTTAATCTAAACAAACAGGTTACTTGATTAGGGCTTTCATGTGATGCGAGGGAAGGAAGTCAATGAGTCATGAAGTATGTCGTGTGGGAGTGGGACACACACCAAAACCAACTTGTGAACACCTCCAGCAGACTATTTTTGACATTTTATCATTCTATCAATTCATTTTCTATCATGGAAAAGTTTAAGCAAACTAGAATTCAGTACACATGCAAAAGTTATTATAGTTTTGCAGTGATCCACCGAAGTGAAACCGAATTGAAGTGGTTAGTCTTCCAGCAAACTGTCTTTCATTGTATGTATTATTTATTTTTAACATGTATGTTTTTGAAATATTTATGCAAGTCTAGTTCTGGTAAAATCTCTTTGTGTTATTTAATTATATTTCCATTTTCTTTATTTTTTCATTGAGTACTTGATTTGCTATAATTATGGCAATGAGATAAGAAGCAGTTTTTTAATTAAATGGACTCATCTGTAACCTTTGAATACGGATTGAATATTGAAGAGTGTTGATCAAGGGGATGATTAATTGGCCATAAAATGTAGTGTGCAATGCAATAAACAATTTATAGGAACAGCTTTTGTTGCAGAAATAGTGCAATTAAAATCTGATAACAATAGCATCCAACACCTTAGAACACATTTCTATTGCCATCTTTCAGCATAATAATAATAATAATAATAATAATAATAATAATAATACCGGGCTGAGTTATTGTATTCTCATCTTTTTGATAGGTTGAAAGTTAAGGGTAAACATCCTTTTGACTTTAGTCCCACAGCTATCTCAAAAAAGCCTTTATTGTAAAATTTTGTTTTTAGTTAAAGGTATATTGTTTTCAAAAAATAATATATTCAATAGTAGCTGATACAAACAATGCAATACTAAAACTAGTCAATTCCAACTGCAGATTTAAGTGCTGTATTTCTTAGGAAGTGACCGATTTGATACACATATACACAGGCACATTTCTTCAGGTAAGGGCAAGCCCAACTCTCCACAGCAGGCACTACTGGGTATTCATGCAACCAAAACTCATTAATCAACCCTAGAAAGTTCATTATCGTATTTTTGAGAACCGCATTTTTTGTTCCAAGAAATGTGGTTAATATAGTTTAATATATAATGGGCCTCATTTACGAAAGGGCACTAAATGCTGTAACGTGCACATTAAGTACTGAGCCTGCACCATCAGTCTAAATGTACTGTCCCATTTACTAACAGAGAACGCATTCATTTACGTGACACTATCTCTCTAATTCACATACCATACCGTGCACACTACATGTATTGTGAGCGATAATTTAATGTGCACAATAATGTCCAAGACTTACCCATGACCACCATGATATAAAAAGCCCCAGCAGTCCAGGCGTATCTTTTAGTCAGTGTCTTATTGTGAAAGTTGGAGGTGGCTTACAATGACCAAAAATGAGCGATCAGCCAACGCAGCCCTCCACAGGGGACAGACAGAGGTAACACAAACTAAAATTCCATGCAGAGGAGATAGAAATTCTAGTGGAGGCGGTTGTTTTAAATTATAATCCCTTGTTTGTTCCAGTGTTTTATTTAACCACTCTATTATTTGTACCAATGTAATGAACTATAAAATAAAATCTAAGAAATTAAACATCAATTAACGCTTAATATAACTGTTATTTACAGGTAATTTTCACTGCTCTATATGAAAACTGTAATGCCTTAAAGACATTTTAAATGATTTAATACATGTTGGTCCCTTGGCAGCAGAAATGTGACATTCAAACGAAAGCTATGAAAACCTATTTAATTAAAAATATCGAATAATGTGATTTTCATTGCAGCTATGATAGTTGTTATTTATCCCTGTAGCTATTTTGTTCCATTATTAAACAATAAGATTTTATGTATTCCGTAAAGTACCCTAATGGATACTCATCTACAAGGCATAAATACGATCCAAGTAATGCTGAAATAGGGATAATGCAGACAGTAACTGCAAAATATATGAAAGGACATAAAAATACTATGGTGTTGTGGGATAAAATAAGGTTTTTAAAAAATAAAAAAAGTTTTCTTAAATAATATAAAGCCCATATTTTATTTCTGTTTCAGTAAGTGATTCCAGATAATTTCATATTGTTAAGTGCACCTCATCTTTGTGTGTTGTGCTTGAAAAATATATGCAGATTTTCAGAAGACCGACAATGGACCCAGGCATGTCTTACCATACACTCTGTCATGGGTACTGTGACGTGTGGGTATCCGCTGAGATATTAGAGAGACAGAGAGTTTGCGATTGAAACACTGCATAGGCATCCAGGTTTTATTAATAATTACAAATATTGCAGGCAGTTGGAGTAATTGGTGGAGAACATACACACATGTGTACATAATTACAAAAATACAAAACAAAACACTGTACAAAAACAAAGATAGGAAACAAAAGGTGGCCAAGCTCGGGCCAAGTGCTACTCCCACTAAAAGGGAGGTCCCGCTTCAGGAACCTTCTCCCTACATAAACTTGGGAGGGATTAAAATCCCCCAAATGAATCCCTACCCTAAAGTTGCAGGTATCCCGGGATAACCTGTAGCTCACCCTGATTAAGCACGCAGTCATGAGGGTTCTCCTCATTCACCTCCAGACACAGAATGTGGAACGCGGAACGCAGAACGTGGAATGCGGAATGCGGAATGTGGAATGCGGAATGCGGAATGCGGAATGCGGAATGCGGAAAGAACAAAGAACAAAGAAGAACAAAGGGCTTGGCCCTTTTTAAAGGCAGGTGACCAGTGTTAATTGATCATCAATTATGCAATTGACACCAGGCCACTTGCTGCACATTCCTTTTCAATTAGACATGGAGGGACGTTTAATCTCCCTGCCTTGCCATATCTAGCACACAGTATTTTACATAAAATACACATTCTTTTATTTTTAAACCAGCCCTGTCACACTTACATTAGTAATATGTTGGGAAGACCTCATGCTTATATAGCACACTGGATGGATAAATAGCCAGTATAAATCAACAATCAATAAACACATGGCTCTTTCTATTGTTTGTATGCTTGACTAGCTATCTTCCCCCTTTAGACTTGGGAGCGTTAGACAGTGTCGCGATCCAAACAATTATGCTACAGCTGTTTGTTCTCCAGTTTCCCCATGACTCCTTTCCCACTAGGGAAGGCTTGATGTCTTTTTTAGATATGTTAACATTTATATTTGAAACCAAAGTGTATTTGTTTTCCTCAGACTGGACATGTCAATACATTTATGTAAAACAGTTACTATGTGCATTACTTCTGAACAGTTCTGTAAGTCAAGCCTCTTGGGTATCATGATAAAAATAAATTACTTTAGCACTATCAAGACCATTTTGCAAAACTTTACACCCATACTATATTAATAAATGACCAGATTGTATTCTAAATAACACTAAACTAAACAGTAGGCTATAGCAAGACACGATTACCTACTACAGTAATTGGCAGATTTGGGCCATATTTACAAACTTTTAGTCCAGTGTTAAGTTTGCAACATTTTTGCAAAAGAAAAAACAAAGTGTTAATGTTACAGAACTAACAAGCGTTATTAATTTGATGCTTTGTAATATCAACATTTTTTATTTTACTTTTAGAATTCATATAACAGCCTTTGTAAAATAGCACATGTAAAATTCCACTGGTGCAAAACAAAAGATGACAATTACCCTTGGATTCCTTTTTACAGAAAACATGCAAGCAAGAATAATACAACTTTTCATTTTATACATTTACATAACAAGTCTTTCCAAATATAATATCCTACTGTAACCTCAGGCTTAATGTTTCAAGTATTTAACAGTTGTCTGTTCATTTATTTTTTTCGAGTTATGTTCAGTGAGTCTTTTAACAGCATGACATTATATAAACTGATAGAGCTGTAGATACTTTCTGTTTCTAAAAAGCTTGTATGAAAGATGGTAGATTTAATTTGGGCATTCCTATCTACCATCCTGGGAGCCAGTAAGACTGCTTATCGATTTGGTTGGCAAGTTTGCATTACTCCACAATATAGATTTTTTTAATTTTTCTCTTTACCAAATTACCAAATATTGTGGACAATAGCAGAAATAACAAACATATTTACATATCTGTTTTACAGGTCTAGCACAATCTCTTGGCTACATTATCCACTGGTATTAAAGGAGGATCTAGTGCAGTAGAACTCACCAGACCCAATGACCCAGGTGGTTCAATGGTGAAAGCAGTTAAAGCTTTTAGGTGTGATGATGTGGCATGATTTGATATTGGGTCCTCCATTGTTAGCTCCAAACATATTTCAATAATGACTTTTAATGCCTGGTTACACAATTAATTACTCAGAGAACTTTTTCTCTTGCGATACTTAATTTGACATCTAATGTTCTAGAGCCACAGACCATGATTCATGGAGAAATTACAAGAAACATTCAAGCGATAACATTTCCAACAAACAAGAAGCAATGTTCATGCAGTAGGCAGCCTTACTAGTCATCCTGTGAAAACAATGTCAATTGTATTATTCACAACATATATATGTGGCAACTGAAATGGTGACATTTCTCTGATATTGCTGTTTAGTAAAATGGTCTTCTTTTGATAATTTCTGAAAGAAACATTAAAGCTCATGATGAAAGAAACCCATAGATTTCTGGAGAGCTGAAAGGTGCAATGGGTGCTGGTATTACTATGTCACTTTTCATCTGTGTCCTCTAGCACAGAAGAAGAAGCAGCTAAAAAGGCAGGCAGTCTTCAGTTCCAGTCCCAACCACTTGACTTCAAGCAAGGGGCCAGCAGCAAGGTCATTCTTGAGGATGAATCAAGAGTACTTTGTTTAATGTATGCTTTTCTAGTAAGGCAGATGAAGGAAAAATGTCTTTACGATTGTACCACTATATTGGTTGATAGCATATTTTTAGTTCTAAACTTACAAACCAGAGCAGCAGACTTGCTTTGAATTATACTAAAACTAGCATTGAACATCTCAGAATCAGACCTCTACTTCCTCCTAGATATTTCATTACTGGTTTTATAATGAATGTTATATTTTTTTATTATTTCAGATTTGTACTTGAAATGTCTAAAAGAGCTCACTAGATTGTCATGGGCATCCATGAGGGGCAGAGTTTGCACTGGGGCAAAAGGCATATGGATCATTCAAAGATATTATCAAATACAGGAAGCGTATACACTGGGACTCACACAAACAAAATCACTCATGTAAGTCTTGTATAGTACATAAACCAGCTCCAAACTCTAAACTAATTATTTAAATTCTGTTGTGGTCAGGACTGTAGTTTATTTTCAGCATGTCAAATCGTGAATGCTCTCAAGAGGAATGTGGAAGAAAGGATATTTACACTGATCATTTCCTCCCAAATCCCATGGATGGCATGGCTACCACTCAAGAGCAGACCAAAAGGGGGGCAGTCATCAAATTGTATGAACAGTTTTTACTTGTTGTGCTTAATTGTAAATCTAATGTTAAATTAATTTCAAACTAAACATTTCATACGTTAAATTTGCATTAAGATACAGATCTGGTGTGCAATGGCCTACAGTGTCATTAGACATCGTTGTATTATTATCTTCAAGTTTCATGTTTAACGTTTTAATGGCAAATTATTATTATTATTATTATTATTATTATTATTATTATTATTATTATTATTATTATTATCTCCAGCTCCCTCTTTCGATGCTCTCGGTAGTATATATATATATATATATATATATATATATATATATATATATATATATATATATATATATATATATATATATGAAGTACATCTCCAACCTATGTTTACAGTGCCTGCTAATGATGAGGAGACAACAAGAATGTGACTAATACCAGCACAATTGTTGATGCAGTGAAGCATGCTGCTCTGATTAAACCTGATAATATGCAAGGCCGGGCTCAGTGCATTAAGTTTACAAACAGTTTAAAAATCACTTGCCCTATTTGTTTTTCTAATCTCAGTTTAATGGCTTCAGACTTAGTAAAAAAGCAGAATATTTTACTCACTTTTAATTAGAGGTTGATTAAAAAGGGCAGTAGTCAAATTGGTTGCAATTCATGGTAAAGGTTTTAATAGCTATAGGTTGGCTAATCATTACGATCTCAATCAATTTGTGCCCTACAACTACAAATAATTTTAACAATTAAGGTTTGCCGTTAGTTTTTAAGTAAAGCAAAGGGTGGTTGTACTTATTTTTGGATTGAATTACAGTATTAAAAAAGGTAACAGAAGCTCCTACTAAAACAGTTTGTTTTTTGTACTCAATCCCTAAATCATCTCTGCAACAAAAGTCAATTCATTCAGTAGCTCTGAGGCATGTTGTTGATTCATCAGGTACTAAATGCTCTGAGAGCATCCACTCTTTGAATAGCATCTGTTGTAAAGAGAATATTATTTAAATTGTCCCACTGGGGGACTGAGCAGCAATCTGAGAGTGACTTTACAGTTAGGATTCATTTAAAGATTTTGGTTGAAATTGTGATTTAAGGTTAGGGTTAGGCTTCTGTGCTCCTGGGACTCCAGATGAAGGAACAACGTACTCTTCTTCAATTATGATGAAACTTTAATTATTAATATATCTTTTACACGTCTATTTCCTTGGGGGTGCAAGACACATGCCATAGCACCAAGTTCACCCTTACCTCCGAACACTTATGCCTTGTGAACCCTTTTCAAATGACTGTCACGGTTGGGATTTGGGTGTCAGTCTTAGCCTTTTTACTATTCTGTTAGGTCTTCAGTGCTCATTTGGCTGGTTAGCATGATTATTTGTGCTGACATCTAATCCACTAGACTAAAAAGAGTTTTATTAATGTTTAAATAGGGCCTAAACTGTGTTGAAAGAACTGCTAGAGTGCTGTCAAGAAAGGGCCCTTATTGAGAAGCATACAAACTAGCAGGCAAGCTGTAAAGGCGCTCATCAGCTGTCTGCAACTGTCATTGCTCAGCTGTCTAACTAACAAGATCTAGATGTAAGGACTGCAGGCATTCGACAACACTTGCAATTGGCTGCAGGTTCAGTACATTATTTCAAATTACAAACCAGTCTGACACATGAAAAAACAGTAAGACTGGATACTAACAGCACATAACAACCCGAGTCTCAGGGACATGTTTTAAGTCGGTAGGTATTAAATAAAACAAGAAACAATGCCCATTAGTAACCTAACCTATTAAAAACATTTTATCTATAATTATTTGTCTTATCTGTCTTGTCTATATTTTATATACAATTCTAAAATACACTTCCTTAATACCTTTTCTACAGTGTCCAATCTTTTTTCAGTCTCAGTTACCCGTATTGAAGTCTTGTGTAAAATACTACCATGAGGTACCTAGAATTTTGTTAAAATGTTATTCACTGAAAAAGCCATATGAGCCTGTGGCAGGGCAAAAACGCTGCCGAATTGAGTGTATGTGTGTGTGGGGAATATTGAGTTGGCAGGGAGGGGATTAAAATTCTCCCTGTCAAAACACATGGGAATGTGGCTGGAGCCAACAGTTGAATAAATTATTAAATTATTAATTAGGCTCCAGCTACAGGTGTATAAAAGGTGTTCATGGGTGTTAGAGTTAGTAGAATTAATGTTGGTGACAGAGGTAGGTCCGCGTCCGTGTTTGTGTTCCATGCTGTGCTGTTCCATGTTGTTTACATTCGTGAGTTTTTGTAAAACCTTTTGTTCTGTTTCTTGTTCTGTTTATTTTGTTAACTGTGTTTTGTGAAGTGTTTTGTCCGTATTATGTTTGTTTATTTGTGAATTAAAGAGCGCATTACTGCAATTTAAATTGCAGCTTTCTGTGTCTGAGTCTCTTTTCCTGTAAATACCATCTGGGCTGTGATGCTACCATGCCACATAGCTACAAACAGCTTGTTTACAAAGGCGTCCCAGGAGGAAGGCAGGAGCGAGTTACAGTTACATGCAAGCATACTGTAAGCACACAGTTTCACAAACCATGTATTATTATATTCACTTCGCATCACATGCAATCACAAGGCTGGTTCAAATGATTGAACAACAATCTCTTAAAATGAGAGTGTCACTGTGGATCTGAGTTCCATGGGACACCTTTGTATTCCAGTCTGAGTGGGTAGCAAAGGAAAAAGCTTTCCTTCCAATAGTGAAATATTGAGCTGTTATTTTGATTGTTTGATTAACCACATGCATCTTTGTCTTCATAAAAGTTCTTACAAGATACAATGAGAAAGCAGTGTGATACAAGAAGAAAAAATATAGCCAACCCTACTCATTCTTGACTATGGTATCTTTCTTCCCGCATATGAGATTAGTTAAAATAAATCAGCAGATTCTCAAAAGACCACATTCAAAGACTGCCTGAAGTAACACTTTGATGGACACAGCAGTCTACCCTTCCTATTAACTTCCATTAGGAAAAAGTGACCCCTCTTGGCTTTTTATCTGTCTGACTGGGTGCAGGGGCTGCAACAGCACAGTGGAACAATTGTATGTTAAGAGAAATGGTACATAGAGCCCAGCATGCCTGCAACATATTTTTTTCAACAGTAAAGTATTGGCAAACTGTAATTCATCAATTAGATTGAGGCATGTTTTTTTTTCTCGTTTATTTGTAGCACAAATTGATGTGTAACATTGCCCAAAGTTTGTTGCTAGCAAAAAAAAGACAGCCACTTATTCTTTATGTTTGTTGTGTTTTAGTTCTCTAAAACACAACAAACAACAAATCCAGTCCAGACCCATGTTCCAGCCATGTCTTTCATTAATGAATTGAGCATACTGAAGCAATATGACAGTACAACTTTTTTTTTTTTAAATGCATCCTTTTTTTGAGCTATATATGCATTTTTTTAATATGATTCCTAGCATTTTTCAATCTTTGGGAATTCACTCATAACATTGAGTGAAATGTTATGAAAATAACAAAATGTCATGTCAACATTAAAAAATAACTATTGAATTCATCAGTATTGTTTTTACAAAATGCTTTGCAGTTTCAAATTCCTTTTTTGTTAGTCAAAACCTGAACTTTATATGCAATCAGGGGCCCTCTCATTCATTGTTAAATCAATGGTGACTCTTCTGGCATGGCTTTCCACTCCACTGCCTAAGGCAGTGTTACTTTTGGGTTAAATGAGGGAAACAAGAAAATGATCACTTCCAAATGTGCACCAGATATTTGTTCCAGCAGCCCAGCAAGCTGCTGGGTATGCAGTATGTTTAATGTTTCTTAGAGTGACCCCACACCAAATGAAACTGAACCAGGGTGAGAGATGTACAAATAATTTTCATTCTGCAAGATTTTGAAACATTTGGAATGAATTAAAATTCAGCACAAAGAGGTGGGTTTATTCGTATTATATTTTTGTACTTTGTATATCTAAAATAAATAAACACATTCAGTAAATCCCCAGCCATTTCACCAAGTTTCAAAATCAGTGGCCACATCCTATTGTAGATCTATCATTAGCACTAAAAGGGTGAGTTAATAGTAATTAGATCTTATGCTTAACCCCATTTTGTGTGGCTTTAGGGTTATATGGGTTTAGCTGCACCCCAGTGGGGTGGAAGGTTTCTTGGTATCATTGAAAAGCTCAGTCTCAAGATGCCATTTCTGCTTGCTTCTATAGGCTTATGTTGGGAATTTATAAAAAAAAAAATTAAAATAAATTGTCTATTTATGTCAGCTAGCTGATTGGAGGCCCTAATCCTGTTTCAACAGAAAAAAAGCAAGAAATAACCCAATAGTAAGATTCACATTACAATAATTAACGTATTATTAGAACGCTTGCTGTGTCTCCCAAGAAAGTCTGAAGCCCCAGGTTTTTTTTCTTTTTCTTTTTTTTAAGATTTAAAATGAGGTGTTGATCTTGGTAGGAAATTTACAGAAATGGCGTTATCTCAATGTACCAATGCTATCAACTCGGATTAAAACTATGCTCTGATCTTGACCATACACATTTACATTTTTTACGTCATTGCCTCGGCTTCACAGCTTCTTTTTTTGTTAAAAAAAAAAGCAGTTCAGTTTGTGTACCAGTCAATCTTATTTCCTCACATGAACTCATAAACACCCCATTGTCTCTTAAATAAACTTGTCCTTCACCCTTTGTGGTCCATTTATTCCGCGCGTCTCACACACATCAGGTCCAATTTATTTTCACACGCGTAGTTTATTTTAGACGTGCTGTTTAAAAGTTTTTTTTTTCACAGTAAAACAGGTTTAAAAGGCACTGCATATCAACAGGACACTCAGTACTGCATCTCCAGCCCTGCCCCACCCCTTATTCGCTGTATTTTTCACATACCTCTTCATAGTAGTGCATACCGATAAATCATCTCCTGATCACTCGTTATTTTATTACTGTAACATCTAAAAAAAAGCTCTGCAAATGTCTGTGATATTCTTTGAGTGCTGGATGCAGAAGCAGCTATCTTGTTTGTTTATGTCCGTGTTATCTCTGTGGTGCTGGGGCAAAGTGTATTGCTCAGATCCGCCCCTTTTTTTTTGTCTTCTCTCGGCTCCTATTGAATGGTTTTCTCGACTTTCTCCGGAGAAAAAACGACTAGAGACCTGTTTTTTACGTCTTTTTGATGATGTTGGACAGGGTCCGACATTGGACCGGAAAGGGAAAACTGCAATGTCGGAAAGGGTTAATGAGGGCTAAAAATTACGTTTCTGTGCACTGTCAGAGACGTCCGTCTCATTCTGTTACTAACTTTGTGTTTCAGGATCGCTTTCATAGCAAATAAATAAAAACATACTGTAGCCTATTTTTAAATGAGTACAATACTAAAAAAATTCTGGTTAAAAAATGAAAAATAAATCCCCCTGAATCAGGTCCCCCTTGAACTGCTTGGGGCCCTAAGCAATTGCTTAGCCTGCTTATGCCTAGTGCCACTTTAACTAGGAGCCATTCTTGTACTCAGAAGTGCTCTAAAAAATATATGTACAAGTCATAAGCTTTGTACTCAATTATTACTTGTACTGTACTTAGAAGTTGCCCTACTTGTTATGGATGCTCATTTATACTCATTACTCTGGACATTTCTAATAAACACTTATATGTATTATTATTATTATTATTATTATTATTTATTTCTTAGCAGACGCCCTTATCCAGGGCGACTTACAATTGTTACAAGATATCACATTATACATTATTTCACATTATACAGATATCACATTATTTTACATACAATTCCCCATTTATACAGTTGGGTTTTTACTGGAGCAATCTAGGTAAAGTACCTTGCTCAAGGGTACAACAGCAGTGTCCCCCACTGGGGATTGAACCCACAACCCTCTGGTCAAGAGTCCAGAGCCCTAACCACTACTCAACACTGCTGCCCTGTATGTAACATACCATGGGTGCACCTTTACTATTAGAGGTACAATATTAAGGTAATAAGTATTTTTACAGTTCAATTTCATATTTTCTTTTTGATAAATCACCTATATAATAAATGTCTGTAACATTGATGGTGCTCATGAGGGAGAATCAATTCCTACGACATACATTTGCCAATTTTAACATTAAAGTTCCTAATTTGTCTGACAAATTAAATACAATCAATTAAATAATGTTTTTATTTATTTAGTTGTTAAACTCCAATTCAGCATACAGACCATTATAATAAAAACAAATTAAATATAGAGACTGGACTCAAGTACACCTTGAAATAGAGTCGTTATAAGCACTTCTTAATTTCCCTGCTTAATTTCTCCTGTGAATTATAAAGATAATCCATCAACTTCAAGTGTCAACATGTTTTACAGTATTCATAAATTTGCATAAAATATTTCCAAATGAGGCATCCTGGCCTAATTATTGGAGCTGAGTACTACAGCAGCCAGGAGATGTTTAGTGACAAATCCTGTGAAGCTTTTGACTTAAAATGAATCATTATACCCCTCTCCTTGTACCTCAGCTGGACCAGCAGTAAAACTACTTTATACTTATAAGGACTGTAGAGCACTGAAAACAATTATAAATAAAGTATGGAGCTTCATTTACCAAAATTTGCGGCGCTGCAAAAGGGAGGTTTGAACTGTGTGTGTGATGCCCTCTTCAAAATGTGACGCAACACTGCCTTATGAATATAGTAATCATAGCAGATTATACATTTGTGAGAATGCATTATACTCTATTCACACTACCTATATAATGAGGGAAATGATTATGCTCTGAAAGTGTGCCTGTGAATTAAATGGATGGCAATCCTTTGGTTTCAACGCAGTGTGGATAATATATTAGTCACTATGTTTATTTTGCTCTCAATTTATTAACAGTAAAGATATCTGCAACTTATATGTTTTATAGCAATACTACACCTGCTTCAAACCTGATGTAAATGTCTGCTTCAATTATTCAGTAAATACAGCCCATTATCCTTCATGACAGTTCTACTGTTACATCATTATGAATATTTTTAATTCTTACATGTGTCCTTGGACTTCCTCAGCCTACTTTAGCGTCTGCTAAGAAATAAATAATAATTAATTAATACTGCATGCTCAGTGAAGGGATACAGAAGTTGTAGGCTTTGTATTTAAATGTATGTTTCATTTTGCCTTTTTGTTCCTTTGTCAAATTCGGGATCTATTTATGTAAATTGTTATCATGAATGAATACTTTTTTAATCTAAACTTTTTACATAGGAAGACCTTAGGAGCACAGTGATGCATCCAAGGTTAACACACTGTTCCTGACTATGCCTTACTATTCTTTAATTTTTTAATTAAAGTACAGTATACCACATGAAACCTTTATAAGGAACCAGCTATCCCATTGAAAAAAACAAGTGTTTTTGCTTAAAACACAGCATAGGTTGCTTAAGACAACACCCCCATTATGCAGTACACACATTAAATATGAATCCTGTTTCTTAATTCAAAATACATTCTTTGTTTCTATCATTGTGGGTTCATTGTCATTACAGAAAACATTTTAGAATCAGAATGAATTATTTTTCAAGAATCATTTATTTGATTCATTTTTTTAAATTAGCATATTTCTTTTTCGTGACATGCACTACGAATCCATTGTATATGGCAAATTTAAAAGATATTGTGAATGAATACTTTTTTAATCTAAACTTTTTACATAGGAAGGCCTTAGGAGCACAGGCCAATACATATTTATAAGTGCTATCTCATTTAGTCATTTATTTTTTCCCAGCTAACCGATTCTCTGTGTATTAATCTCTACAGTCATGAGCTATTCTGAGCTGTATGATGTATCCAGTCCCACCTCCTCTTTAGTTCAATGGCAGAAAATCCATACCTTCTCTCAGAGGAGGAATTCCATTAGAAAATGGATAGGAAATCCATCTTGATTCTAAACTCTTGCTTCTGTGAGAAAGAAACAATGGAAAATCAATGAAGGAGCCACTGTTCAAATGCATTCAATAACAATAAATTGATGAGACAGATAAAAGTGGTTCAGGTATTGCACTAATAACACCAGGCTCCACTTTGTATTGATGTTAATTAGGAAACCTTCATTATACAAGCAAGCAGCTAATGGTGTTTTAAACAGAGATCAGCCTTGTTAAAGGAACTGCCACAAATGATTTTCAACTGCTCATGCTGGTTCAAGAAACTGTAATTATGGCTAAGGAGCAGGTTAAATAAATATTCCCTTAAAGTCACCAACTCACTCGCACATGTTGAAAACAGTAAAAGATTGTAAGAACATATTCTTTCTCATTGTTATTATACTCTTGATCTAACCATTGGTGGATCTAAATACTGTACCATGTCCTTAAATCACTAAAAAGGACCCTCTCTTGTATTTTATATATTTTTACACAGAGAAATAGATTGAAGAGAATATTCAGTGTTTTGGGTGTTTGATTTTCATATTGAGATTTGCCACTGTTTAGATCAATTGAATAGACCCTAATGGCTGCATTCTAAATGCTGATACCTAAATCATGTAATATTTAATTGTAATCTGTCAATTGCTAGAGAGTATATTGTACTGGAAGGCAGAAATGTCTGATGTTAAGTGCATACTGATTACTGTGTAAAAGTCGAATCATTGTTAATTGCTGTTATACTGGTAAAACAATAAATGTCATTTATATCACCTGTTTCACAAATTACGGATAGTTAAAAAATCTGTATACAGCCAGCCACTCAAAAAAGAATTCAATAAAACACAATTACATAATTTCATCCAGATTATTTGAAAATCCCTTCTCTGTCCACCTCTACCTGCATTCCATGCAGTTTCACAAATTAAATTCCATTCATGGTGTCAAGGTTTTAGCTACTACACATTATGAATGCATTCCATTTGCCAGAGCTTTATACAGGCATGTAAAGAAAGAGCCAATGACAGTATATAAAAATAAATTGTGAAGAATTGCATATAAATTATTGACTGTAATAATAAGCACTTACTTACTGTAATATAACTTACATAACTTTTATTATATAATGGTCTGTAAACAAGTAACTCATGACACTATAAAAATAAGTTATATTGTATACTGTAACTTATTGAATAAAATGATAACACGCACTCTAACTATAATATAATATCAGTGGTTTATGTATTTTGAGTTTGAAAACATCTGAATAGTTCATTGTTTGTTTTATCAGACTTCTTAACAATTGCCCCCTGTGTGTTTATCTGTTTGTATGTGTACACACAGTGGGCTTACACACTCAAAGTGCTGTGGTTTCCTGTTGGAGATGCCAGGTGCTGTGTTTATTCTGCCTGTAGCCAGGCAACATGTTCCAAACATAGAGCTGGAGAGAGGCCTGCAGAGGTGTGGTAAGTTAGCAAACAGGGACTTTTGCTGCCCTCCCTGGGGCTATTCAAGCTGTTGCACTGCTCTGATCTCTGTTCAAGTTGCCTCTGAAGTTAATGACTTGGAAAATGTCACGCACAACCATACAATTTCCCTATACAGACAGTCTTAATAAAAACATATCATATGATACTATAAGATTTCATTCTAATGGAATATTATGAAATTTAACATCTTATAATCTTGACTTGGTTTCAACCTTTTCCAGCCAAAATGGATGACAATGCATGGCGCTCTCTCTCTCTCTCTCTCTCTCTCTCTCTCTCTCTCTCTCTCTCTCTCTCTCTCTCTCTCTCTCTCTCTCTATATATATATATATATATATATATATATATATATATATATATTTATCTATCTTGTATATTACAGAAAATTATTATTTTTATGTTCCTACATACAAACATGCAAAATACACGGATATCTTTCTTCAACATAGCATTTCATTTTCATAGTTTATTTTAAACAGACATATGCAGAAAGAAAACAGTTTTAAAAAAATCAATCCGTTTTCTTATTTACATGTTTTAAACTTAAGCTTGAAATCATCTATTTACTGTCATATGGACTATTATGAATCATATGGACAAATGCATCTGGAATATAAACACATGTATCAAAAGGGTTCAAGATACTGCATTATTCTGCACAGTACCAAGTAATGCATTGATTACCATGAGAGTAATTTGCTGCAGGAAAGCATGTCACAGACAAGAAGGCCATGCCACTTGACTGTCAGACAATTGTGTTCAAATTGTACTTTGTCACATCATTCACCATTCAAGTACATGGCACACAAAGTGGCTGCCCCTTTTGGAGTTATTGCTTCCTTATTTATCACTTCTGTTGACGGTCATTGGGGGAATGACATGGAAGTTACTTTACAGGCACATTATTATTGAGGGTGGATTCAGTGTCACAGTGCAGGCACTTCTTTAGAACACAGATATCATATGACCTGATTGTTAAAACCAACAAGCAATCATTGCCACTGGCAGGCAGCACAGTACACTTCTAAGTAGTGCATATAATGTGCACAGGTAGTGATAACAACCACAGATGCACATTAAACCTGAACTGCTTTATAAATCTATTTTATCCCCCACTGGGGATGCATATCCTTGGTGAAAGGGGAATAGTGAAGTGGGCGAATGTTTTTTTTTTCTTTTTCTGCACACAGTATATCTGGAGAATCCCACACACAGTGTATCATAATCTGGGATTATATTGAGTCTGATTGTCTGCCTATATGTCACACGTACATTTCTTCTTTGAGGGTACAAGGAATCTGTATTTTAAGGCAAACTTACATTTTTACATGTACATACAGTGGAACCAGATCATGGGGGTCTGCATTTTCATGTTCCTCTACTTTTGTTTACTTCTGTGACAGGGTATGAATGTTACTAACATGTTTTAAAAAAAAGTACATAGCTTTATATTTCTGTTGAAAAGTCAACACTAAAAATGTAATATTGTGATGGGTTATCCATAGTTATTTTTTTCTGATCTTTTTACCATTCTGCACCCTAGCTGAACGCATATACCTGCTCCCATCCATCTGGTCCCTAAATACGGGGTCTAGCAAGCCGAACTGCCCCATCTGTTTAGTTGCAAGTCTTATAAAGGGGACCCCCTGACTCACCAAAATATTTGAAACAAAATAATAGTGTTTAAAAGTTGAAAATGTTATTTATCAAAAAAAAAAAAAAAGGTTGTGGAAAAATGTTTCTGGATTACTGATTTTGTGAAGCAGATTGGTATCTTTGAACATTAAGATTTGCCGTATGATATAATTAAGAAGCCCAGTCACTGTTCTTTAACAAAAACCTTTTTTGTTAAACTTGGCTGTTTTGCATTGTATTAATGAACCCTTGATGGCTAAGATTATGCCAAACACCAATACAAATGTATTATTAATATAATTGACTTCCTCTATGGCCTGGAGTTATAATACAATAATAGTGCTGGAAATAGCTAGTTATACAATATTAACCTTATGTCATGAAATACTTTAAAGAAATAATGACTATTCAACAGAAATTGCCAAACTATCCCCTGAGATGCTGCAGATCGTTCCTGGGTAATATTTCAGTCTAGAGAGTACTAAACTGGCAGTATTTTCATGCCCGAGACTGGTTATATTTGGAATATTTCCAGGAAAGTTTTAGGAGATGGTGTGAAGAATCTAAATGCAGTGAAATACATCTTTATTTTTGAGTGTTCACACTCAACTGCAATGTGGCACAGACAGCATTTGTTGGTAGTTTAGTAAAGGTGTTGTGTAGTTGTGTTAGCTGCAGGCAACATCTCTTTTGCTACCATGGTGACAGTGAGATGTGTGGACAGACTCCCAATTAATTCAAACTAAATTAACTTGTTAACCATTTTGAATTGTCAGTGGTTTATATGGTAATGTATCAATTCATGTAACATATGGATATGTTGCCAGTTACCACTGCACTAATGCTGACTCAGTTCCAGGACACTATAATTGAGACATCACATTTCAGTTTCCTAACAGTCTACCTGTTGTGGTTGTGTGTGGTATTGTGGAAATTGCTGAAATGGAGTATCTGTTTTACATATTTGATCTTCTATGGCTTTATATCTTCAGTATGTTTTATCAAACTGGTTTTAGTTTTAATATTTTCAAGCTACTGGTTTGTGTTGGGATTCAGAAATGAGGGGCCCTTAGTAATTGTCATTTCCAGATAAAACACATACAGTACAAACACAAAACAGCATAAGCAATACTTGTATATAATGTATTGAAATAACTCATATGACCTACCTATTGTGCTCATTCTCAAACACTTTCCTTGCCATTCTCTTTCAAGTTGATTGGTGAAATGGCTCCATCAGGAAAAGTTAAGATTGCATTCCATTTGAAGTTTGAAAGTTGCAGCTGTCCTGGGCCTGTGATGTTTTTGCTTGTTTTTTTCATCTGCTATAATAAAGGGTAACTTTCCACACACTGAACGATATTCTCAAAGTGTTTACTCCACTTTGTAATAGATTCCTATTTTGAAAGAAGACAAATACCTTTCACTGTAAGCTATTTAAGTTTGAACCCAAAAACTACCTTAAGTAATTTTTCTTTTGTGTGTGTGCCCAATTATATAACCCCCGATTTTCTCCCCAATTTAAAATGTCCAATTATCCCCCCCCCCATCACATCTCATGGTTCTTGGCCATTTTGGCTTAATAAAAAGGGTGATTTTAAGTATGGTAATATTTATTTAAAATACACTCGCAGTTTAAATAAACTGTTACCTGGCATTACAAGGAACAGGCTTACATTAAACAGGTCATTAGAGAATGATTCACTACCATCAGTTTCCAGTTCTAGCGGGCTTCTATCAGACACTAGATGCCTGCTGGAAGTTACAGCATCAACTGTGAATCAAAACTTAAAATCAATCTGTGCAAGTAATCTTTTTCAACTTCACTTCACTGCCTCGATACTGCAGCAAATACCAATGTGCATATTACTTATATAATTTTTAAAATATATACTTTTTTCACTATTAATTACAAGCAAGCTTTACATTAGTGTGTCCAGTGGGTGGATAGTTATACATGTATAGTTATCGTGTCCACAGAATGAATTAATTTAACAATTAGATGTAGATTAAGTAGATTTGTAATGATCCCTTTAAGACCTGTTCAGGGCATATACCATTACTAAATGTCACTTAAGCCCTGCCCTTTAGATTGTTCTGGACTGGCTGGTACAGGCCAGCTCAGTCTGAGAGTGAGAGGTTACAGAAGCATCGTAATGATTCTGCTCCCTGATAAGGACGGTGGAGAAGGGTAAAACGACTAATGTGCTGGAACAAGCCTTGTTAGGTTTAGGTTTATCTGCAACATGTGTGCTGTATGAAACAGGAACATATGACAGATTATGTGTAGTTTGTCAACAGTGAAATAAATATTACATGAATGGTGATATACTGTATAGTCAGGCCTACCCTTGCACCTCCACAGAATACCCTCTGATAATTCCATAAGCATAAATATATTGTATTAGCCCAACCAAGTGGCTGGAGACCTCGAATAGGGGTTTCAACGCTAGGTCTGAAGGAGTACTCCAGGGATAGCCTGTCCAGAGAGTGGGTAATTCCTACTTGGTTAGAAAATAATGTCATCAGGGACTAGTACAAGCTACTCTGTCCCATAGCTCTTACTGTTCAGATAAATGCCACCTGCAGTACAAGCCAACTGAGACACAGCAAATGATGCTGTACCCCCACAAGCTTGTGCGCTATGAGAACAGATATGCAAATATATACCAATATGATTTTGTAATGAGTGAAGGTTTAAGGAAATGTTTTTCTTTGACAAGAGAATTAGATAAAAACTAATTTAAAAAAATCTTGATTATTGAGGAAACCTCCCTGCTGTTTAAATTAATGAATGTAGGTTATTTTATTCCAGCCTAAGGAACAACACAAGACCACTACTACAGCTTTATCAGAAAAATAATAATAATAATAATTTTGTAGTGCAAGAGGTTTAATTTAAATGATGCATTCATGCTGTTAAGTACTAGAAGATGCCATAAAATGTGGTTTATATATATATATATGTATATATATATATATATATATATATATATATATATATATATATATATATATATACACACACACACACACACATTTGTGTATAACTTTTGACTTAATTTGTTTAATTTTTTATTTATTGTAATAAAATTGATTTATTACTCTGCAACAAACCAGGGTGTGCTTGCCCCATGCAGGGCAGTCTTCATGTGTTCCTTCTTACACAAAAAGACAGCAGCCCACAGGTAGGTTTTTAAACAGGGCAGGCCTGTGTTCATTTTAAACATAAAACAAAATAAACAAAACCAAAATCTAACCGCTTCCAGGAGTGCTAACTAAACATTTCAGTTCTAAACTATACCAGACAGCTAACCTATTTACCAGACACAAAAACCCATACACTTTTACAAGTGGATCAAAACCACTGTCCCTTCCCCTTGTCCCAGCTCCCTGGTAGTCTTGCTTTCATAGAGCTTCTATTAGTCCAATCAGCACCAATTATTCAATTTGGTAACAGCCATATTCTCAATTTTTTTTTGACAGGGACAGGAATTCACTCCATCCCTGCCAACCATCACCAAAACACATAAACACCAACACTGTTTACAGGCAGGGCTCTTGCACTGCCACATATTCCTATTCTTTGATTGTACTTTTTTTTAACATAATTGAACTTATATTTTGAAGACTTTTTACCAAATATATCATTCTCCTTTGCTCAAGACCTCTTGAAAACAGCAATGAAAGAGTATTTGACAGTGACACAAAACACAGATCGTACAGCTTTCATCAAAAATGACTGGTCCAGTTCATCCTGCTGGGGTTTTTTTGTGTATTTTTTTTTTTCTTGGAGGTCAAAGCTACTGGCATGGGGTCTTGTGTTTCTAGTTTTGGTTGTATTATCTGCACAAAAGCAGATTGCAGAAAATCTGGAATTGGCTGTTGGAGTCCTAGTAATGTCAGGGAGGTAAAAGGTGTTTTCTGTATTCATAGCAGAGCATCAGGTGCAAAATAAATGCATTCTTCCTCAAAGGGATTAAGTGAAAGATAATTTAAGACTGGTAGTTTTAGCACAGTTTATTATGAAACTACTTCAATCTGAAGAATTAGTGAGTGTTGTCCTCTAAAAATAATTGAATCTCAAGCGATGTCTATGTATTGTTTCTCAGCATGACTTCATTCAATGGCATTCACAAATCTCATGCATACCATTTGCTAATTACAAACTTGGAGCATATGTGCTAAATATGGAGTCATAGATTTGTGGTTTTATTTCATTTCTGACAATTTTCCAAGGACCAAAATGCTTCAATTAATTAAATATGGCAGTTTATGAGTAAAATATAAATATGCCAGTTATAACAGATGTTGAATTTAGATGTTGGTTATTTTCTTTGCAAATGTATGATTCCATCCATTATCTACTGTAAATAATGTTTCAGTCTTTGCACACTATATTAATACATTTTAAAACAGAACTGTTTGTATGATTATTATTATTATTATTATTATTATTATTATTATTATTATTATTATTATTAATATTATTATTATTATTATTATTAATTATTTCTTAGCAGACGTCCTTATCCAGGGCGACTTACAATCGTAAGCAAATACATTTCAAGTGTTACAATACAAGTAATACAATAAGAGCAAGAAATACAATAACTTTTGTTCAAGCAAAGTACAAGTGTGACAAACCACAATTCAATAATACAGCAGATAATAGTGATAGTTACATCAGGATATGATTAAATAGTGATAGTTACATCAGGATGTGATTAAATACAAAGTACTACAGGTTAAACACTTGGCAGATTACAGTATTCTGAAGTACAGGATTAAATGCAGTTAAATAGGGGGCAGATAAGAGCAAAATAAAGCACATTTACATGAAGGGTGATAGTGTCCCAGGATACAAACAGAGGAGTTCTACAGGTGCTGTTTGAAGAGGTGAGTCTTAAGGAGGCGCCGGAATGTGGTCAGGGACTGGGCAGTCCTGACATCTGTAGGAAGGTCATTCCACCACTGCGGAGCAAGGGTGGAGAAGGAGCGGGCTCTGGAGGCAGGGGAGCGTAGCGGAGGTAGAGCTAGTCTTCTAGTGCAGGCGGAGCAGAGAGGTCGAGTTGGGGTGTAGGGAGAGATGATGGTCTGGAGGTAGCTGGGTGCAGTCTGGTCAAGGCATCTGTAGGCTAGTACAAGAGTCTTGAACTGGATGCGAGCGGTGATCGGGAGCCAGTGGAGCGAGCGGAGTAGTGGAGTAGCGTGGGCAAAGCGAGGCAGAGAGAACACCAGGCGGGCAGCAGAGTTCTGGATGAACTAGTGTATGTGTTTAGTGTTTATCCCACAGTTAATAGAGAACAGGTTTAAATTGACAACCACAGAAGAGTAGAAGAGCCTTTTTTCACAAACCAATGTTCTGAGTTACAAACAAACTTTGGTGTTTATTTACAAGAATCCAAAACTTACAATTTATATTCATCATAATTGTTCAACATCTGCAAGAGATCATACCAGAATAATAATATCATTTGATCCAGTGGCGGCGGGTGGCCAAAACAAATGTGGAGGCAGAAAAAGGTCCCCTTAAGCCCCAGCAGCAGTAGAATCGTATTATTGCATTCTGACTAACAACACTTTTCATATTATTATTATTATTATTATTATTATTATTATTATTATTATTATTATTATTATTATTATTATTATTAATTAATTAATTAATTAATTTATTTGCTTGTTTATTTATTTAATTATTTGGCAGACACCTTTATCCAAGGTGACTTACAGGTGTTAAGAGGCATTGTACAGGGTTACAATGCAAGATTAATATTTAAATACAGTATAGTTTACCGTAAGTGCAAATAATACTACTAAAATACAATGTATGAGCTAGGAAGCAACAAGTTAGGATTACAACTTATATCTACAATTACATATGTGTAGTGCAAGGATAGTGCATCAGCTGAGGATCCAGTAAGGTGGTGCTTAGGTCAAGTAAGTCCAGTGCATCAATATGGGTAAATCAAGAGATCTGCAAGTGAAGTCTAAACAGGTTTTACCCCAATCTGGCTGTTAAACACATTTTCTCCACTAGCCAACAGAGAAAACAGTAGTCCATCATAGTGTGTAATAACTGTTACACACTGCCAGCGTATGTTTAAAAAGGCACTGTATACAACATAAAAAATAGCATTTTGATTTCAAGACCACGTCACTAACATACGTTGCATACAATATTTTCTAAACAAAGTTGTTAAGGCAGGAGAAAGGTAGAAATAAAATCAAGCACATCCTATCCACTTAATTTGCTAAACTTAAATAAATGACCAACAAAATAAGCATATACTGTACAAGCAAAAAGAGAGTGAACAAATACTACTGGGGAAGGGCTAAAATAATATAAATACGACTTCCAACAAACACTAACTAGATTTGTTCCCAGAGAAAAGAAGTAGTATGAAACTTATATCTCACTTTACTGACGCTACCCAATGCAGCGAGCATACGGATGCGCAGTGTCTTCTGGGAATAGTAGTTTATCTGGTACACGCTGAAAGGTGTTTCCAATCAGCAAAAATGCAGAGGAAAACTACAACTCTTGTAATCCACGCATGTCAACAATGGTGGCTTTGATTAACTGTGGTTTAATAGGGACTAAACAGTCATAGGATTTTCCACGCTTTCGAGCTGTGACACAGTTTATTTTTTGTCCCATATGTTTTTTAAATTTTCCTACCGTTATAATGGATTTCTTCTTCTGGTCAAAATCTCCTTCCACCACTCATAATTGTGCAAACTCAGTAAAGCAATGATTCACCAGGGGGCGGGAGGGTTTTGAGTTGCTCCTCCAGTTAAAACCAGGGATCAGATTACGTCATCTGCCATTGCCAGGACTGTACTGTGTATGGTTATACACCTAGGAGTTTGTAACGGAGGCTTGCCTCCTCTGATGAAAAAACTCTCTGGGCTCCTCCAATTAAAACCTGTGCTTAGATCACGTGATCTGCTACTGCTAGTACTATGGTTAATAGCAGATAGGACTTTATAGTGGAGACTTGCTTCCTCTGAGGAGCCAGGACTGCTGTTAATATAGGAATGTTGAATCTAGGATTTTGGTTGAAATTAAATTTGTCTTGTATTTTAGACAATATTTTAGTTTTTATTATATTGACCATTTGTATTATAATGCTACACAACAATATATAGATATTATATTATTTTTATTTTTATTTTTTCTCATTGAAATTCTGAGGCATTGCCTCCTTTGCCTCACTGATTTAGTCCCAGTGAAATTATGTTATATTATTGGCAATACCAAAAACAGACAAATCAGGGTGTAGAAATTTCTAGGTGTCTCTCAATAGAGCATTTATTTTCTATACATGGTTTCTGAGGGATATTATTGTTGTTTTGTATTTTACAATGTTAAGTATTTATATATATATATATATTTTTTTCTGTCTATAGCTTTAAACACATTAGTTTTACAATAGTACGAAAAATAATTATTACATTTTTTATTACTATTGTAAATCTGGCTCATCATTTATTATATAAACTTTTCATCTTAAACAAGTTGGCAAAAGATGTTCACAAAAGACAGCCAAAATAGACACATCTGAACTATATTGGCACAGTGTATATTAAAAGGCTATATGCAAAAATGTATTCAAAATGGACCAGTATTTTTTCTATCATCATTACAAGGCACACTAAATGTCATACATCTACCCCTAAATACACAGTTTATGTGATGCTTTTGTACTTATTAATAACTTTTACAATAGCATATGGCATGATTTGGCAGCAGGGTAACTGTAGATGGTGTTAACAATGATTACGTTCTCATAATTGACTGTTAAATTAGAAACAGAAAGAGGGAAACAAGATTTTGATGAGCAGAGTCGGTGCAAACCACATTTCATGTGTCTTTGTTTGACAGTTATAAAAATATCAATTTATAACAAGAATGTTATTACATTTTAAAAGCAACAGGGTGTCTGTGACAGGAATGGCTGGTGGTGACGTCAGACCAGAAGAAGGCACAACAAAAACAAAAGGTACGGTGCAGTGGCGCGGGCGCCGTTTTATTTAAAGCAAACAAAAATAAAATAAATATTCAAACAAAAATAAACACTGTGCTCACCGAGCAAAACAAAAGGGTAAACAAAAACAAATCACGAACACTACAACCCGTCAGGCTGGGCAATCGCCTTCCTTGGTTAGTTTCGTTTTAAATAAATTTTCTCTCGCTCTCCGTCTCTCTACTCGCTCTCTCCTCTTTAACGCCCCACCCTGAACTAGAGAGCTGCAGGCTTTTTATAACAGGTGACCATCTCCTGATTAGCAACAAATTAAATCACCTAATTAATTCGGGAGATGGCCACCTTCTGCACGAGTTTTAATTATATACCATGTGGATGGGGTTTCCCATCCACATTACTAAACAGTATAAAATAAACAAACGGCTACGCCGTCAAAATACAAAACAATAACACATACGGCGCTCGCCGACATAAATACAATACAATAAAAATAATACAAAATAAATACACTGCACATGGGCGGAGGGGGAGACCCCGATCTAAAAATAAACAAAACAATGTACAGGGCTGCTCGCCCTGTTACAGTGTCATATAAAAATGTTTTTCACACAACCAGAGTATGTTGAAGTTCTGGTAAAAGGAATCTCGAAGAAAAGATGGTATTTTAGGGACACTTGGAGGGCACATGGTCAAGAGTTTAATATGTGGTTGTCAGATGGGCAGGACAGTACCAGTGGTGGAGTAACAGCACAATAACAAAAAAGAACAGCAGAAGCATGCATCTAAAGTGGTGCCAACCTTTAAACATTACAATAAGCTTCACTCAACAAGGCATGTTTTAGCATGAATGAACGGTGGTCTTCAAGGTCAAAATAAATCTAGGAAATAGCATCATTTATAGAATAGGGTACAGTGTAAGTATGCTATTGTCAGTGGTGCAAGCCAGGAATATAATAACAACTGAAATTGACCTTTTCCATAATGCATTTTCTTTACTGCCATTTGTAAAATGTGACAGAAATAATACAGATTAATCGTTTACTTTCTTTTGTACTGCTCTTTTTTTCAAGAATAGATGAAGCATTAAGGCACAGCAGGAGAGCAAGTTGACATTTGACATGAGTTAACCGTGAAGTCCATTGAATTAATGCACAACCTATAGTGTGGCATCTCCTACTGAAATGAGGATGACAATTTATAGTTATAATGTCATATATATTCATATCCACCTACTATTCAATACATATGATACTATTATTTTTATGTGCTGAATTGGATTTTGTTACCTTATTTATATATGTTTTTTTATGTTTTGTAAATGGAGCAAAACTTTTAGGATGATATTAAAAAATAGTTAACAAGACACAATTCGGGCAAACTATTCAGAAACATAAACTTAAAAGGAAATAAAAAATCTGAGGTCTTTTAAACTGGTTGGCAGCAAGGCTGAGGGACAAAGTAGAAACCCATTAAATTTGATATTTGTTTTACTTTGTCCTGGAGAAGTTCTGTGAGTTCAATCGCCATCATTTTATCTGTTTTATGGATTTTGACAAAGCCTAGGGTTACAGGCAAACTCATAAGTGCTGTCAAAATAATCTAAGGCATGTATGGATGATGTGAAAGAAGGGGGGAGGGGAGTCAGTACACTGATTATAAGTAAGTGAAGGAAAGCAGGACACAACCTTTTATATAACTATGACAATATGTTCCACATATTGTATTAAAAATTTAGAGGAGACTATGGATAAACTGATATGTGCCAGTTGATGTGTCTCACTTCTCTAAAGAATGTCCAGTCATCAAGATTTAAAAATAGGGTTTCCAGATTTCCGGTTTGCATTTGTCATTTCATCAGTTTTGTTAAAATGAAAGCATTTTAGTAAACATTTGCTTCATTGACAATAAAGTATTATTAGACTGAATGGAAGAAAGACATTTATTTGTTGAACAGAAAATGATTCAGGATTTGGGGGTTCTTTTTGCTTTCTATTATTATTTTTGAAGTAATATGCTGCTGTAGCTTCAACAGAACCCTGTGCATTTTTATGGGCAGAGAAGCATGCTATGTGGCCCAGAAGCCTACTGATAGGTTGGAGATCTTAAAACTGCCGTATATGTTTTGAAAGTTGCCTTTAAGCAAACAATTATATGTGAAACAGTAGTACATATTATGACCAAATAAAGTAGAAATCTGAAGGTTAGTCAACTATTGATAACCACGCTGGGATAAAAGATTTCCTCTGTGTATAACCAGATACAGGGCCAACTGTGAACAATCCAAAAATAAGAGATATATGTAGAAAGGTGGGTTACCTCTCCCAATGAACAGGTATGGGTTGGGGAAAGAATTAATGGATTGAAACTGAGAAAATATGTATCTTTATCTTTATCAAACTGGAAATGATCATTAACAGACATAGCCCCAAGACTATAATTACAAGACCTTTCCTGATGTTATTTCATCAGGTTTTCAAAAGAGAAAAACCTGAAAGCAAAGAATGTTCTCAGTGTGTATAAGGAATCAATAGTTGGACAGTAAAATGGGAAAATGTCAAATGGGTGGGGGATGATAAAGATTGATACTGAAGTTGAGAGATAGAATGGTTGATAGGAGAAAGGCAGCTTTGTAATTGAGATGATTTTTTTCAAATGACCATTCTTTTTTTTCTTCATTTATTTATTATTTCATTCAGCACATTTTTGAACTACCATACTTGCTGAATGAATTCAGTCAACATGACATGACATATGAAGAGAAATGAACAGGCACTTTTTTTTTTTTTTTTTTTTTACCATGTTTCATTTTAAGCTTTGTTATTAACAATGGAATTCATTTATAACTGACAAATTAATTCATATGAAGTAAACACTAATTAATGATACTAATCCCCAAACACCAATTGATCATGAACAAGAACTGCGCTATTAATTATCATTATTTTTTATATTTTTTTGGTTTTTGTTTAATAAATTCATATTTACAAGGTTGACTTCTGGATTTATAAAATTGAATACTGTTTTGCCCTCTCCCCCCCTGGGATGTGGAACATCAATTTATTCTGTTTCAGCCGCATTTCCCTCCCACATCTCTAGTCACATTTTTTTGAATGGAAACCATTCAAGTCATTCCCAACAGCCTTCTGGTCAGAAGATCGCCCAAATGTTTTGACCTACCATCATGGTACTGCAGATCGTCACCACTGACTGTACTTAGCAGTGCAGAAAAAGCAAAATGGCGTCTCCGCTGGTTTCGCAGAAAAGAGCATAGCTGTGCTTGACGAGCTCTCAATCGACTACATACTATACTTTCTTCCAAAAGTATAAACAAAAACACAGTTTCCATGCTGCCGCCACACAAAACCTTACAATCTGCATGTAATGATGGCCCGAGTTCAGTGGTTTGTATAAATAAGGAGTGCACTCACTTAGTAGTGAAAGTGCCGTTGGTAAATACGGTTGTCGAGCCAATTGCAGTGTGTGTGTTTACGTAGCCTAAATGTAATATTCTGTGTAAAGGGGTGATATAAAACCAGTTAAAAAAGAGAAGAAAAACAAACAGGAGCTACCTAATAGTGATGGTTAGAAAAAACAGTAATTAAAAAAAATAAAAATTCTACAGTAACTGGTGGAGTTTTTAAAGCTGGTCATTATTTGCTATCTTCTTCTAATCACGCTATATTAGCATTTGTTTGCTGATCTGAAGCTAACCCAGAGTTGTCACACATTGATTACTAAGCAGAAGGTTTTTTTTTATTTTTACTGACAAACTGTTTTATATTTTTGACCTATAACCTTTAATGTAGGGCTAGGCTTGCTCTTGTCCTCTCTGAGCCAATTAGATCCAACTTTGATGGTGAAATGTTTTGAGTGAGACAAACTTTATGCATCCATACCAAAGCAACCCAATACACTCAAACAGGTTTTAAACTTCCAATATCTTTTAGTTTTAACATGCAGAAGGCAACATAACAGATGACTTTAGTTCAATGGTATTTAGTACTGTAGGATGTTTTGCTGAGCATTAGCATAAGAATCAAAATCTATGTAGAATAGGTATTGCAAGATCAATTATTTAAGTGGATATGCTATTGGCCCCTTATCTTTTCAGAGAATGTTAGAAGTGGGCTGCTCATCTTTACATGTAAGTAATCTGTTCCATGGAGACTGTCATTCAATTCGTATGCTGGTATATTTCAATCACAAAGCTGGCATGAGTGCGAATAGTCACCTAGTGTGATGTACGAGGCAGTTAGAGAATGTGGATGAAGTCGTGCATCGAGAGTATGAAGTAGTACATTATTACTTGTTATAGAAAGTTGGACTGCTCTTAAATATCTGGACCCTTAATTGCACCAGATAATTTGCTTTATAAATCTAAGAATGTGTTATTGGAAATCCCTTGCAATGTGGAAATAGTGAAAAGGCTGAGCTATTTTTTCCCCACTTACTTAAAATTGTTCATACGACGTATATAACTACAAATATGTGCATCTTTGTGCATAGCATTTTGTCTACTTTTCTGTCCTGACAAAAAGGGGGCATGATACTTTAAAACATGCTTAAGTGCTCTGGAAGATGAAGGATGAAAGTGGAGCTGAATAGGACATTTATTTAATTGTCTCTCAAGCCACTACCAAGCACTGTCAAGGTCAGGTGCTGTACTGAATATCAATGTAACAACAATATTTTTCAATTACCCCTGTCACTCTCCTTTCCTTTACAAATGTAACTTATTTTGTTTTAGAAGATTGCAAATCTATCTTCAATTTTAATTTTCAATTTTGAAAACAAAGCATCCTCACTTTTCCATTTGTATCCTTTAAGGGATTTTGATGCTTGAACGTGTAATTTGTAAATGGAGAAATTATGTGGTTTCTCATGTTGTATATGTTATTTTATTTGAATGTTCTTAAGAAACTGCAGATGAATTTATTTAACTACTCCTTAATGTGGCTATTGTTTCTTGATTAGTTTTATACAGTTAATATAACCCTCCGGAAATGTCCTTTTTCACTTCAAAATAGGGCCCTATATGTGTTTCCAACACTACATGTGCACTTCCCATAGGCAGTGAATATCCGGTCCAAAAATGTGTTAAATACATAGGAATTCACTTATTAATGGACTGTACAACTAAAACCCTCTTTAAGAAAGATAGTAAAAAAACAAAAAAAAAAACACCTCAGAGGGATATGGATCTGCTGTGTTAATACATTTTTAGCCCCTTGTGTTAGTTTGACATGCTGCTGTTTATATAATGACAGTGTTGGTTAGAAAAAACAACATCAGTGTTTTTTTCGCCATTGATTCCATTCTCTCTCTCTCTCTCTCTCTCTCTCTCTCTCTCTCTCTCTCTCTCTCTCTCTCTCTCTCTCTCTCTCTCTCTCTCTCTCTCTCTCTCTCTCTCTCCATGGCCTGGGGGAACAGTTGGCTTTCTGAATGCACTTCCCCTTTTGTGAACACACATTGATTGCCTCTCCACTCTCCAAAGCAAGCCAGCATGGGGTGTAGGCAGCCTGCTTTTGCTGTTATTGCTCACACTCTTTCAGTGAAATAAAAAAGAGGGAAAAAAAGCAAATCATCTAGGGGCTCTTTCCACTTCCAGAAATTGTCCCATGGCAGCCAAATGCATCTGCTTTTGCGCTGCTCTAAAGAGAATCAATAGTGCTTTAACTGATTTCCCTGATGTCTAGTTGTCAAATGGTGCACTGCTGCCTTTCTTCCTTTCTATTAGCTGTTCCTCCTCCCTATCCTTCTTTGCTGTCTCTCTCTCTCTCTCTCTCTCTGTCTATCTCTCTCTCTCTCTCTGTCTATCTCCTTTCCAACAGTCTGTTGGTTAAGCACCTTTTTATCTGTTTTTTATTTCTGTCTGTTTGTTGTAACTGGTAATGGTTTACAAATGACTGCAGGCTGGCTCCTTTTTTTTACAATTCCATGCTACAAAAAAGCTAGAGGCTGGTCCTTTTTTCTTTTAGTATTTCTGTTTGTTTTAGTGTTTATGAAGACCTCACAGTTTGAACTCATCAGCACTCTATCTTGGTGGTTTAAGAGCTTGCACCCGAACAGTGTGGATTTGAGATGTCCCGAAGATGTTAACATGGCTTTAAATTCATCAGCCACCAGGGGGAGTTCACCATATTTTACCCTATTTAATTAAAGCTGGTCTGTTCAGTGTAATCACTCACTCACATCACTGTTCCTGCTAGAATTCCCTTTTATGGGGTTTCAAGAATAGGTAAGGATGCTTGCAAACATGTAGGTAATAAATATATTTCAATGTTCAATTCCATTTATTAACCATAGGGGGCAGGTATCTCAGGGAAGTGGATTCTGGTTTATTTTCTTTTGTTTTTATTTTATTTGGGGTTTTTTATGTCCCTTGTTCCATTTAGGCATTGAGAAGTGGAATAGCTTCTTTTTACACAATGTCATTGTGAATTGACCCAGGTACAGAGAAAACAAAAACCTTTTTTTTTTCTTTTTTTTGTAAATATTTAGTTTGTTAACGCAGGGTACAGAAACGACACACAAGGGGAGTGACTATTTGATCACAGCAATATGTTGATAAAATGAAGAGGTGGATTTTGTATTGGGCAAATAGAGATGCACAATGTTTTTACTCTCCAAGATTATTACCTCTGATCGAAATTGGATTTTTTTAATGAAAAGTTAACGACATCCAAAGAAAACTTCTCCCCTTTCCCCAACTTGTGTCTTTTACTTTCTCTGTTACCTGTATTTAAGGGAATACTTATTTTCTAATTATAATTTGCAGACGTTCCCTTAATCCCTTTATCAGCATTGAAGATGCTGTTGGCTCTTTAGCAAACTTTTCACAAGTAATTCAATGTTGGATTGATTTTATTGCTCAGTGTTTCTAATAAGTAGTTTTTATTGTAGCAGCTCTCTGCGTGTTCCAAAGCATGTTCAAGTTACCTAAATAATGCACAATCATCACCTTTAAAAAACATAATTTTGCATTTCATATATAAAGTATATACAAAAACATAATTTACTGGGTGCATGTCAAAAATGTGTTCTGGAAATAAAAGTCATATATATATTTGATGTTGTCTAGATTTTGACACTTACCTTTGCATAATAAAATATGGCAAATGCATAATTATGTATCAAATTACCTGTTGAAATGAACTTTTCAATAAAATCATGTCGATATGATAACATTTAGGCATTTTTAACTTAAACATTCTGCATTACCCGTGGCTACGGCTATAGATGAACTGATCACTGAAATTTACAATGGAATAAATGCATATAAACAGGGTTTAGTAAGATCCAACTTTAACCCTTAATCATTACTACAATTATAATGAATCGCTCTGAACTACCAATTGACAGAGTTAATGATGTACAAACTAGAAAAAGTGTGCTATTCAAAGTAAAATTACATGATAAGACTTTTGGGAAAATGAAAGAAGACTTTGATGTATCACAAACAATCAAAATTGTGCCCTAAAATGACTAAAGTCATCCATTAATAATACATTTTGTGACCGACACATTGATGAATAATAGAACCCAGTATTCCCAGATTTCTCCTAAAACCAGAAGACTTCCAGAACTGGCCCTGTCAAGTGCTTACACATGTTTCAATCAATGAATCCATCAAATAATCATGGATTCTTCATAGAATGATTTGATTGAAATCAGGGACCTGTGTCCAGTTACAGTGACTATACAGGCGATGACAATATATTACAACACTGTTGCCCGATTGCAATCTTAGAGGGCCACTCCAGGCCTGGATAAAATCAGTTCATGGCACCACCATTGCTGTACTTTATAGTGACTATGGCGCTGCCATAAGTTTTATTTTGATCCAGGTTTAATAGTTATACAATTCTATAATTTAAGGACCCAGGTAGGAGTTTAATTGGTTTTAGAACAAACAATGGTTGGCAAAAAAGCTGTACTAGAAGGGACAACTGAACTGGAAGTGTCCACTATTTTACAAAAGACTCCAACAAACACTCATCCTTTACACAGTTTGAATGGTTTGTATCTAATAACTCGGTTGTATGCTAGTTATATTTCAGACAACTCTAATGGCACCAACTAAGTTTTGACTTAATGCTGACCGCTACCTTCAGTTACTTCATACAGTGTTTGAGAGCTGTGATTGTCATTTACATTCCCCACTAGGTATAAGAAATAATGAACCTGTCCTTTTATCAGTAAAGTTGAAAGTGACTTTGTGTGTTCTAAATATTCTAGAAAAATAACATTCTATCGCTCAGAAGAGCTTGTTTCTGTGTGGTTACCATACTTTTCTCAAGAGTGCTTTGTGAAAAAAACATACAATAAAAAGTCTGCTTGTTTTATTATTCATTCATGTTTGTTAAATCCCCCTAAATGAGTGATTACACGTCATTTGGAGTCAGCTCTCGTTTACTGACATCTACTTTATTGAAAACATTTTGTTATTTGTCTTTTTAGCCTAAAGGGGAGAAAAAGCAATAAGTGTTCTAAAGCTAGAATTCATTTTTAATTTAAACTATGAATATTGTAATAGGTCAACATTCCAACAGCAACTTACTCCCAATACACAAACAAAACACTGTTCCAATACAATACATTTCCTTTTTTTAATGTTTATGTACCAGGTACTTGTAACCTGGGCTGACCTGTTTACTAGGCTGGGACTGAAAACGGCAGTGAAATAAACGTTTTTGAGATTTCATATCCTTTACATAGGTGTGGTCTTGTGACAAATATGAAATATTGCTTGATTGCCACCCATGCCTAATACTATGGCAAATAATAGATATGTAGTTTATTCAGAGGCCAGGTAGGTTTGAAAATTCATAAAGCTAATATTTGTTATTTACTAAGAAAACCCAGGGCATTTGGAAATAATTATTTTAGATTTTTAAAAGGTACAGAAGTTCAGATCAATACATTCAAATACACCAAGCTTATTAGCTGAGAAGATATAACAACTAGTAAAAAAAAGATTAGTAAAATCATTTTAGCCAAACTTCCCTTTTATCTATAATACATGAGTGTCCCCCACTCCCCAAACATTTTCCACCTGTACCACCTAATGGTCATTGACTGGTTATTTCCAGGTTTTGGGGCTGGAGAATTGAGGATCTGTTTGAAACAACCCAGAGCAGGAGGATGTATCCTTATTTTTTGCGCTATACTGGCTCCTATCCAGAGGGGTCGAGTGTTTTCAATGTTTAACATTTTGCATTTCATTTCCAAGAAATGTTAGAATATGACTTTTAAAATAATTTAGGGGATTAATCCTTTGCAAGGCAGCAGCAGCCGGAAGAAGGTAACATTTACTTGTATTGTAACTGTCAGAAAGATTTATTGACCACCTATTGCCCTGGCCCTTGAGTTCTGCAAGTTTTTATTTTATTTTACAATTACATTAAATACTCTCACTAAAAACTTGAGGGAATACACAATGCTGACAGACACCAACTTACTCTAAGAGTATCCCTCCCAGACTGCATATTTTACTGTCAATTAACTACAAATAATTACATTACGGTACTCAATCATTCTATGGTTTCAAAAGATGGGCTATGTGGTCTGGTGGTTAAGGAAAAGGGCTTGCAACCAGGAGGTCCCTGGTTCAAATCCTGACTCAGCCAGTAACTCACTGTGTGACCTTGAGCAAGTCACTTAACCTCCTTGTGTTCTGTCTTCCAGGTGAGATGTTATTGTAAGTGACTGAAGCTGATGTATATTTAACACACCTTAGTTTCTGTAAGTTTCCTTGGATAAAGGCATCTGCTAGATAAATAAATGTGACCTGTTATGTTGTAACTGTTTAGACTATTTTGAATTAAAAAAAATGTGTTTGAATATCTGTTATAATAACATTCTACAATATTTATATTGATATATTCACTTACACACAGAAGTCTTCTAAATAATGAGATAGTTGGGGAAGTAATCAGAGTCTCATTTATTGTGTACATTTTTATTTGGGCCACATGGGCAAGGAAAGCTTCAGGATGCACAAGGCTGTTTGTTTCTGTTAGCAGATTCTATAGAGCCTTGTCCCCAACAAACATGGCTCATCTGTAAAAGCCAGAGGCTCACTTAAATTTGGATCAATATGTCACACTTACATTTTTTCTACATATCTGGAAAACCACTTATCCAATTGAAACATGGTATTAACATTATTTAGAATACGTTATTGAAAGTATCAGATTCTGGAGATATATGCCTGTTCATCCATCCGTCTATATATCCACACTTACATTTTGGCATATGTCTATGACATATATCTGGAGAATCACTATTCTGTACATTCTGTTGATATATGTTACGGTAACTCACATTTTGAATTTACAGCAGGGGATGTAGGAAACTGACATACTGGTTGTCTCAGTAATAGTTATCCAATATACTCTAAAATAAAAATAGAACTTTTCACATACTTGCACACTTTGGACTTTATCCATAAGGTATTCATTTATTTACAAACATGTATTGATGGAATGATGTACACATTTTTTTTTGTTTACTTTTTTTAATATAAATTTAAACTTTAATTTTCTCCCATTTTGGAATGCCCAATCGCTTTTCTCCAGTAGGGCAGGTAAATAGGGCAGCAACACAGTGAGACAGGGACTGCTGGTCCTCTCTGTGCCACTGCCATAGGGATAAAGATAGGGAGCTCTTTTCGTAAACTAATGTCAAGTTCTTACATTAGTTTTAGATTTGGTATTGTACAATTTTAAAATCTGTACTTTCAACTGAAAATGTCAGTATCAATCTCTTTAGTTTAGTTTCTATAAATCCAGGGAAAGAATCCATTAAGTTCAATGATGTATTTATTTAATAGTTTCATTATAATATAAGAAATTATTGATTTGTGTGACTGGTGATGTAATCTTCCAGATTTATCCCTGCTAGCTCAGATAACTGTTTAGTGTCCTTCCAATGGTGAGCTCTGAAAACGAGCCCAGTACATTAGTGTCAGAAACCTTACAAGAAAAAGCTAAACGCATCATGCTAAAGTTTTGAAATTCCTGCATGTCCTAGATTACTCTACCTAAGCACTATGATGCTTAATTTAAATTTGGGGTAGTCCCAGGTAAAGTAATTATATTAACTTTAAATTTCAGATGTGTTGTAGAACATACTATAAGTAAAGCAGTAAAAACTGTCTTTGTATGTCGAGTATATAGATTATTCTAAATAAACACTATTTAATGCTGCAATCGTATAATTTTTTGGAAATAATGCCCCAGAAAAGTGAATTTGCTTTTATTCCAAACACATTTTGGAAAACACTCTCCAAATTTCTGTAATATAATTTTTTGTAATATACCTATCAAAACTTTATTGTGATTCATATTTTGCTTTGTATTTTCACATATTTAATAGACCAGGGCACAGTTTGTATACGTTGGTTTTGTTCCTCCCACATCAGTGCCCTGTGACACGTGTGCATTGTGTGTGGAGCTTATAAAACTCATTTTCAAGAGAAGAGACATTTTGGATTTGTCATTCATTGGTAATGTGATAAGCCTGACAGTCTGTCACTGATTCTGAGGATCACGCTGCTGAAGATGCACATCTCTGAAATAAATAGATAGCCAATGTTGTTCAGACTGGGTTATATCCATTGCAGAACAAATCACAAAACACAGTGTAATGATATGTGTCAATCAGGATAAAACAAAATAAAAACGTGGATTAACCCATCACTGGGCCCTAGGCAAGCATACACTTCTACCCCTGAACAAACAGCCACACACACATATACATACAAACATACATCTATATATATATATACACACACACCTCTATATACATTATAAGCCTTTATAACCAGTGAGCCACCCTTTTACAACAGGTATAATTCTCAGTTTGAAGTTATTATGAACGACTGAATGAATCTGACAGAAAATTAAACTGTAGGGGGTGTGCTAAATACATTTCAGAATTAAACCAGAAAAAACTGAAGCCTACGTTAAATCCTGTAGCACAGCTCGACAATGACTTTTAACCCCTTAAATACACTGTTACTTAGTCAACTATAATACATACATTGACATGTGTGTCATGTTCACCAGCTGTTATGACCTGGAAATCAATGTTGGGCTGAGCAAAAAAGAAATGAATATTGCTTAGGATCTGCCCCTCTATAAATATCCACAGAGAAATTAGCAGCCCGATGTTATTTAACCCCTTAAATACAAACCCAATCATTCAGTTTGGAGTAGATCAAAATCTGAATAAGAAACAGCGAATAAGAAAGAAGCGAATAAGAAGCCAACTTCAGCCTTGTCCTGATGATTCCACGTCGACACTTCTGCATTTTTTCAAAGACCGCTGGATGTGAACACTTGATGTTTCTGAACTGTATTTACATGTAATACAATGAAAATGTGTTTTAAATGAAAAAAAGGTTACTTTAATCAAGGTACTGTATATCTAGAAAATCAGTGGTGTTAAATGTGCTATTTAATTTTGCCACACAAGTAGAAACTTTGGCCAGATTTAAGACTACATTAAAGGCTTATCTATTTGCTTTGGCTTTTTTCTGGTGATTAGTGCTTGTGTATATTGCAATGATTAACTGGCTCGCCCTTCTTCTACAATATGAACATTGTATGACTGATTGTGGTCTCATTCTTAAACAGTTTTACTTTATAAAATGTTACTATGATTATTATTATTATTATTATTATTATTATTATTTGCTGTATGATGTGGCGCAGTTATTGTATATGTTTTAAAATTAGATTTCTTACATTGGTACATTATTTACAATACAGTGATTTTGGATTGTAAAAGAAGTTAGGGATAATTATTTAATTCATTTTCCAATGCCATAAATGCAAGCATTAGGAGGTTGGGTTTAACATAGAAAAATACAATTACTTTTTTAAATATGATAAAACTTTCAACATGTTTTAAACCTTGTGTGACAGGGCAGAGGCCCTGCACAAGTAAAAATATGTTTTTTTGTGGCTGCCAGCCATCTTGGCTCAATAGTGGTCAAACAGCTTGGAGCCAAGATGGCCACCATTTGCACAGCCACATCGTTTTAATTGGGTTAATTAGAAAAGTGTGGAATGTGGCAAGGTGGTAATTGATTTTGTGTAAACCTTTTGTTTTGAGAATAAATAAAAGTGTGTGAAAGCACTGAACTGCAGTATTCAGAGTCTGGGTTTGCTAGTTTTGCTGCTGCCCTTGGGACTGCTACACCATAATGGCCCAGTTATCAGAATGGACTAGCTAAGTGCTAATCTGGATCTCTGAAACCAAAAATAATTGAAATGGTATAAATATTATTTTACACATTTTTTAAAAAATTGATTAATCCAGTTTAATTATGTGAAAACTAATCCAGATATGACTAGTCATCAGCCTCTAAACTTTTTAAATACAGAAAATAAAATCTTTTTATACACAGTTCATGTGTTCATGCACCTTTTTTTACTTGGATTTTTAAAAAGATGTTGTATATATATATATATATATATATATATATATATATATATATATATATATATATATATAAACAAAAACAAATAATTAATTTGACTTACTTCCCACCTTTTCTCCAACCACCAACCCCCAACCCCCAACCCCCAGAAATATGTCAGTGTGTTTCCAAAAGCAGGCAGGCCTGGCTTCCTAGATAACTGGGAACAGGCAGAAATCAATACTGGCTGTCACCTTTCAGCAGAACAAATGCTGGGCTATTGTACCCAATGACTGTCCCTTCCCTTGACTTATGTGGCCAATAGGTTAGGCATACAGAAAGACATATGATCAAATGCATAGACCTGGAATGGACTTGATACCTCGAGTAACCTCAGTGATCATTGTGGTTGTGTGTGAGTTGCTAGCTCTGACCTGTGCCTATGGTATGAATCTGGTTTAATCAGGTTCTAAAGCTATTCCCCTGGGTCTGTCCAGGTGCCTGTAATCTATTGGTCCATGCCTGGGCAACCCTTTAACCAATCCTCCTAATCTCCTGGTATCTTCTTCTTCATCTTCTTCTCATTATTATTATTATTATTATTATTATTATTATTATTATTATTATTAGGTATAATCTCCAGGAATCTTAATTTTCTTATACACCAGAAACCGTACCTACACTATCATAGAGAGAAAAAAAATTGGATTCCTGAAAGCAAACAAATATAGGTGACTTTAGATTGTCTGATTGTTGTAAGCCACCACCACGGTGTGTTACGTTGAACAGAAAGTATTCATGTCCAATAAATTAGTTACCTTCTATGACTGGTAACTGAATGAAGCTTCGGTATACTGCACGATGCACCCTCTCTGAGCAGTTCAGTTCAGTGCATTACTGAAGTCTCAGTACGATGTAGTTGTGTCTCGGCACTGCTGGCACAGTCATTGTTCCCTGACGTCACTGTTCAGCCAGCCCTGCTGCTGCTGTTTCTGCTTGCTGCTGCCGCTGCTTCTCTCAAACATGTCTTTGTTATTCAGAGCTTTCCATCTGAGACTGGCAAAATGCAAAACATGGAGTCCAGGATTAAACTACAGAACACGGAACAGGGAACACAACGGAAAAGGGTATAGATCAGGGGGATATAGTTAAAAAAAAAGAAGACCTGAAGCTTTTATTTTATTCAAATATACCGTGTTTAATATTGAAATATAACGAGAATGGGAGTTTAAATGGACATTAAAATCATTTCCTGGATTATTAAGAATGTTCATAATCTTATTTTTGGTCGTTTTTAATGAATACCTGGACGGCAGTGGGAAGTTAAAACTGCTTGAAAGCATCAAGCAAGCTTTCAATTCCTTTAGATAATTGTGTATCTTTTTTTTTGTTTGTTTTTGTTTTTGTAAAATTCATACAACTTGTGTTACACATAAATAAATAAGCAAACAAACAAATAAACAAAACAAACAAATACCGGTGCATACATACATAAATAATAATAATAATAATAATAATAATAATAATAATAATAATAATAATAATAATAATAATAATAAATAACGGCGTTGGACATTTCTGTCGTCAGTGACATCTTCACGACTATTTCTGTGCTTGCAAAATAATAAAGACGTGGAACGTTAGGATGAGGAAAGGCAAATTAATTTCATTTTTAAAATAACAATGTTTTATATTTAAATGTGTTCAAATGATAGATTTAACAGCTAAAACAATTCTTTAAAAGTCTTTAGGTGTCCGGTACTGCCTAAGAAGATTGCTATTTTATATAAGTATAATTTAGTTTTTACATAGCTCAATAAAAACGGGATTTGTTAATGTTAAGCACTTTATTTATTTATTTATTTTACCCGGACTGTATTTAGTTTTTAAATATAAAAAAGAGAAAACAAAAATACACAAATTAACAGTACATATTTTAAATTATTTTGTGATATCCTGTTAATCTTATAAATACTATGTTTGTTGGCGCATACTTATTTAGCACAAAACTAATGCATGTGTAAATTTAGACGCGCGATCTGTGCCGGTAATTCATACTTGATTTTATTTTTATGCTGAAGTAACTGTTAAATAATTAAGATGAAATACTTTTAACAACGACTGTATTCCAAAAATATGGCGCTCCCTTTTCACACAGAAATCTGGGACAGATTTTCCCAGCAGCCACTAAGCATGGCCCTTTGGTAATAGAATAGCCAATGTAATTTGACACTTCAACTTGCTCTGCTCTGCTAGTTGATTCAGTTACTCACTCACTAACGTTTAGCTGCTTTTCTCTCTGTGAGGAAAAAAAGAAGATATTTTAAACGATCGGAAAAATTATTAGGAATTTCTTTACCTTTCTCGGATCCGTAAGTAAGTTCCATGTCTATTTACGTATCATGTTTCACACCTCTTGTGACTGGGGAAGGTTTTGTGTCTAGTTGAATGAGGTTCTTGGAGAAACAATGGAGTAACCAGTTAAATAAACATTGTATACAAGAGATATGCACAGGTTTTATAAGAGACAGGTTGTTTCTGTTGTTTGCTAGTAAAACAGGGTCCAGTTGGTACCAGACACTCTAGATTCTCAGCGGTGTGTGGTTTATTGTGTAGCTTTGGGAATAAATCAAGACGCTCAAAGTGTGTGGCTAGGTGGATTCAGGTCACTTTTTGAGAGATATCCTATGTTAGTAAACGAGGGGCATATGCGTCTTGGGCACTGCTGTTTTTTATGTTAAAAATAATTAATAAAACGTAAATAATGTATTTCTATTGAACACACAGTCATGATACTACTGTTTAATCGGATCATGCATACATTATAGCAAATACAGCAAATTTGCTGTTTTGTTTTGTTTTTTATTTGTAAAAAAAATGTATTACCACCAGCATCGCGCAGCGCTGGTAGAACCTTTGGAGAAAGTGCTACATTTGTAGTTATTGGAGAAACCATAACAAAAGCATATTGTGTATTTTTTTTTTTTTTTTTTAAACTGTCTCCGTAAATTCTTGATGTCTGGATCGAAAGCCAGTTGGGACTAGGGCCTCTCGCGCAGGGCTGGAGCATGAATCAGACACTCTTTCACTACTGTACATCTGTCCAGGAAGCCAAGACTAACAGCCAGTTGAAAAAAGGAGACAGACTGAAAGTAGCCTGCTCTGCTTTCTAACTATTGTCAGAGAGAGAAAAAAGGGAGGGAATACTTTTCACAGAAGCACAAGCTAAGCAGCAATTGATTGGGGGGGGGGGGGGGGGGGGGTAGGGGTAGAAAAGGAAAACTACTGGCTTAATGAGACACTTCACATATGTAAGCAGCAGAAAACAAAAATATAGTTGGCTTTTTTGCGGGGGCGGGTTACAGTTTAATATTTATAAGAAAGAAAAAGGAAACCCACACAATTATTTGATCTAAGCAACTGCATATATTTCCTTTAAATATACATCGGTGCATTCAGTCAGTGTCTTGCATAAAGAACCGAAATGTATGTTATATTTAAGAATATATTTTTATTGTGTATCTTACACGTACTATACTTGGTTGGTATAATGTTATGTTATGTTCTTCCTGCTTGATATTCCTCAGTAATTGTGCATTGAACTGGTATTTATTTGGGAATGCCTTAACTTTTAAACTGAGCTGCAATGGAGTAATTTAGTGGTCTATTTTTCAACATGGTTTAAGATTTACTGAGTGAATGAAAATATTAGTTGTTGGAATCTATGCTTCTTAAAAGGGGGGGGGGGGGGGGGGGTACTATATACTATATTTTGTTCTTACCTTTGTTATTTAGCCCTGATTATTGGTTCTGTCAACTATATTTACATATCAATGTATTGCAAAGTAAATGTTAGTATTTAGTACCAGCACGTCTTCAAATGTTAATACAAGTACACACATTTTACTGACCTGAAATGTAGTGTCTATAGAGATGGGACACAAGGGGACATTTGTTACATTCCTTAAGTTGATGTTTTTGTGCTTTACTTGAAATGGCTCAATGATTGTACCAGTGCCAAAGGAACTGGTCTTTTCCATTTTCTTCAAACAGGTTTGTGTGAAGTTGGGGTTCTGACTGCCTTTTCAATGCATTGACATGAGAGTGGAGGATTTAACTTGGCAGCTCAAACTATTGCTCCATAAAAGGTTTCCTATGAAACTGAGTGCAAGTGTGTGCAAGGGGAGATGAATGACCTGTTTTTTTCTTTTTTTCTTGGGGTGCTGTTGCTGAGTGAGCTTGTGGTTTAACATGGATTGTTGCATTAGGCTTTTTGATTTGCTTTGTGGAAATGTGTTGAGTCCAGAAGATTTACAGTATGTAGATAACTGGCCATTTGGTAATAAATAACAATAGAAAACTGTTCATCTTGTTCATTTTACCAGTGGGCAAAATTATGTTATTTTAAGAGACTGTTTGGTGTCCTGCTTTACTGCCCAAACCTTTTATTACAAGAAAGAAAACACATACCCTAGCAAGGGAGGCTGAGACCAGTGTCCTGTAAGCAGTCTGTTTTCCATGTTGCACTTGGGTGAGTTTGCTGTGCAGAGGAGTTGGTTGAATTTGCTGTGCAGAGGAGTTAATTTTCTACCCTGCTTCTTAGAGGGGCCCCACTTTGAGCTTCTGAATTACTAGGGGCAAAAGCACTGCATGACCTTCTTCTATTCAAGTTGAGGATGTTGAAACACCAGCCGTCAAACAAAAGACACATTGAAACTGAGATGTGCAATAGAGCACGTGTGGCCAAGACCAGAGAAGCACATTTGTTAGCAGTGTTTTCCACAAACGGGGGGAAAACAGGAAAAGTAAAGAGTAGTCATATCTCTTTCAAGATATGCTAAGCTCCTTAAATTAACTTGTGCATCTCTCTCTCTTTCTTTCTCTCTCTTTCTCTCTCTTTCTCTTTCTCTCTCTCTCTCCACTGTTCAGATGCAGTGCTCATGGCTTAACAACTGCGACAATTACAACAGTTAATGACACTGTGTTTTGCATCAATAATAGCTTATGTTTATTTTCCAAAATTACATTTATTTCCAGTTTCTCTTTTTTAAGGGTTGGTTATTTTGGCATGGTATTTCTTGTAATAAGTGTCCGTTTTGAATTTGAGGATTATATTAGTGATACTCTTTAAAGCTTTGTTAATGGAACAAACATTAATTGGGTGGGGGTGTTGTTATTTCTCTGTATTTCTTTAAACATCGGAACTCATTTTTTAAATCCACATCAGGTGTAGATAAATGATACAATAATATTCTGCATTTTATAGTTGGCATAAGTTAACATCACTTAATTTTAATGGTAAACCACTGCAATGACTTTCCTCTGAAAACTAAATAAAAAAAAATATGACAATTTTTTAAGTTAATTTGAAAAAGAGGAACAACAAGTTATTATATAGGCATATTGAGGTTTGAAACTTTATGATGGCTGAATCGTTTGACTTGTTTAGTAACAATTAAGTTGCCTGTTAAGCATACTGGTATTTTTGAAAAATAAATCATTTTACCAAGCAGGTAGTGTCGTACGAGTCTTGATCAGCGTTCTGCAGCTATGCCACTCAAAGCAATTCCAGCTGAAGCAGAGAGCAAGCGGTTAAAGAATCACAGAATGATAAGCCTATCAGTCAACGTGTATAAACCGAAGTTAACCACTGTTCTCAGCTTCTGGGAGGAGTGGGTCCTGTAAGTGGTTTTCATGGGTTGAGGTTATTTACAGCGTTCTTTTTACCCTTCAGGGTTTATTGCTAAAGTCATATTCTTTTATAGGGATAAACCATGAACATGAAATTTGGTAGCATGCAAGAAAAATTGTGGTAAAGTGTTGCTGATCTACTTTTTTTTAACCTGAAAGGTACCATTCCTAAGTACAGAACTTTGGTTTAACTTACCATTTAAATCATAGCAGCTTAAACAGTGTAACCCCACACTTCCCCTAAAACCAGACTTGGGCAATGTTTAAGTTCAGTCCCAAAGAGGAAATTGCTTCCTACTGAGTCACCAGCAGCACTTCCTATAGCACCTGGTGTTCTTTGGAGGTCTCTGATCCGTATACTCACAAGGTCCAACTGTGCTTTAATATTAACATAGAAACCTACAGTGATTTTATTTGAGCATTAGCTTTTCACCTGAAGGATTTTTTTTAGAAACCTGTTGTTGTTGTTGTTGGAAACAAACTATACAAAATCAGCTTAAGCAAAGTAAGATAAGATTAAAGCTGGGGCGATGCCTATTTTTTCAATATCGATATATCATTATCCAAAAAAGCAGATGCATCGATTTATCAATGTTATGAAAGGGTAAAAAAAAACAAAAAAAACCGCAGTAATACATGTGGAGCTGTGGATTACTGTGTAACATTGCTAGTAATGCTTTAAAAACTGTTATGTGTATTAAATTGATTTACATCTGTTTATGCATATAGTAATTACTATATATACTGTATATATACTGTATATATACTGTATATATATATATATATATATATAATATATATATATATATATATATATATATATATATATATATATATATATATATATATATATATATATATATATATATATATTTTTTGTACCAGTTGGGGGTTAACGCAAAATCCCCACCCCCCCAAAAAAAAATCAGTTGTTTAAAAACAAGTCAGAGTAACAACCAATCAAGAGAAAAAAAAAACTCATTTTAAAAAAGTTATAAAAGTTATGTAATGTAGTCCCAAATTTAATTAAATTAATTGTTCGCTTATTAAAAATAAATTGCACATGTTCATTTATTGTGAACTTCTGCATCGAAAGTGCCATCTCACTAGAAACTAGAGGACTGAGCACAAGCTGTGATGAATATAGGCGGAGTTTCAAATGACACTGAGGAAGTAAGGGGAGCAGCTGCGATGGAGACTGAAGCTGGATCTTGAAGTGAGTTTGTGAACTCGTTATATGCAAGGCACACATATTCTAGTATGTTTTCATCCTTTTGGATCTCAAAATATGTTTTTGTTAGTTGTCAGACACCCCCGCGTCCAAGTTGTGCCAGATTAAGTTGACGATCGAACCAGACTTTACGCACCAATTCGACTGCGGTGTCAGGGGACAGTGCCTCAGTTTCCTGCAGACACTTCAAATCCAGGCCGGTAATTCGGAGGGTGGTGTCTGGCCTTGTCTTTACCTGCTTTTCTAAGAGTTTTCCTGACTGACAGGAATACATTATTGCTGGTTTTAAACTCACTGTCAGCAGAGATGTTAAAATATCTATTTAGTCCAGCTGAGCGTTATAAAACTGGAGACTGAATAATGGTCCCCAGTTGAACTTCTTGCACTGGCATAAAATTACCATTTATGTTGTTGAGATTTTTTGGACTTATTTCCATAAAATATTGTCCATATTTTTTTCTTTAAGTACATTAACCAGCCCATGCTGTAGTTTTTTGTATGTTTTTTTTTTTTTTTAGCTTTGTTTTCTTCTATTTCATTTAGCTGTTCCTCATCTACTGTTATGTGTCTATTCTTGCTGGTGCACTTATTTTATTTATTCATTTTTTTCAGATGGACTGCTGTCTTCACTCAGAAAGTTGGTGTTGTACCAGTTATCTGGAGTTTCATCCCCAAATATATTAAAGGAAATAGGTGAAATGCCACACATTTTGGCTGTGGTTTTGTAACTAATAACAAATAAAATGGCAGTTTGTCATGGAATTTAGAATGTAGTGGTGCGTAGTGATTTATTCAGTGTGAAGTGGCTCATTAGTGTGCAAGCCATGCTATACACTATATATAAGCACGGTCATGTGATGCTGTTTAACCAATCAGAGGTTGTTATTTTTCCACGGCGTGTTTATATATATATATATATATATATATATATATATATATATATATATACAGACGTGCTCAAATTTGTTGGTACTCCTCCACAAAAAACTAAGAATGCACAATTTTCTCTGAAATAACTTGAAACTGACAAAAGTAATTGGCATCCACCATTGTTTATTCCATATTTAATAGAAATCAGACTTTGCTTTTGATTTTTTATTCAACATAATATTGTAAATAATAAAACAAATGAAAATGGCATGGACAAAAATGATGGGACCGCTAACCTAATATTTTGTTGCACAACCTTTAGAGGCAATCACTGCAATCAAACGTTTTCTGTAGCTCTCAATGAGACTTCTGCACCTGTTAACAGGTAGTTTGGCCCACTCTTCCTGAGCAAACTGCTCCAGCTGTCTCAGGTTTGATGGGTGCCTTTTCCAGACTGCAAGTTTCAGCTCTTTCCATAGATGTTCGATAGGATTCAGATCAGGACTCATAGAAGGCCACTTCAGAATAGTCCAATGTTTTGTTCTTATCCATTCTTGGGTGCTTTTAGCTGTGTGTTTTGGGTCATTATCCTGTTGGAGGACCCATGACCTGCGACTGAGACAGAGCTTTCTGACACTGGGCAGTACGTTTCGCTCCAGAATGCCTTGATAGTCTTGAGATTTCATTGTGCCCTGCACAATTTCAAGGCACCCTGTGCCAGGCGCAGCAAAGCAGCCCCAAAACATAACCAAGCCTCCTCCATGTTTCACTGTAGGTATGGTGTTCTTTTCTTTGAAAGCTTCATTTTTTCATCTGTGAACATAGAGCTGATGTGACTTGCCAAAAAGCTCTAGTTTTGACTCATCTGTCCAAAGGACATTCTCCCAGAAGGATTGTGGCTTGTCAATATGCATTTTAGCAAATTCCAGTCTGTCTTTTTTATGTTTTTCTTTCAAAAGTGGAGTCCTCCTGGGTCTTCTTCCATGGAGCCCACTTTCGCTCAAAAAGCAACGGATGGTGTGATCAGAAACTGACGTACCTTCACCTTGGAGTTCAGCTTGTATCTTTTTGGCAGTTATCCTTGGTTCTTTTTCTACCATTCGCACTATCCTTCTGTTCAATATGGGGTCGATTTTCCTCTTGCGGCTACGCCCAGGGAGGTTGGCTACAGTTCCATGGACCTTAAACTTCTTAATAATATTTGCAACTGTTGTCACAGGAACATCAAGCTGCTTGGAGATGGTCTTGTAGCCTTTACCTTTACCATGCTTGTCTATTATTTTCTTTCTGATCTCCTCAGACAACTCTCTCCTTTGCTTTCTCTGGCCCATGTTCAGTGTGGTGCACACAATGATACCAAACAGCACAGTGACTACTTTTCTCCATTTAAATAGGCTGAATGACTGATTACAAGATTGGAGACATGTGTGATACTAATTAAAGAAACGAATTAGTTTGAAATATCACTATAATCCAATTATTTATTATGTTTTCTAAGGGGTACCAACAAATGGGTCCAGGCCATTTTAGAATATCTTTGTAGAATAAGCAATAATTCATATCTTTTCACAGCTTCTTTGCTTTATTCTATGACATACCAAAGGCATGCAAGTATACATGATAAAATAGCTTTTAATTTCATCACTTTTCAGGAGGAATGAAGCATTATTTCAATGAGCTGTAAGGGTACCAACAAATTTGAGCACGTCTGTGTATGTATATATATATATATATATATATATTCACTTTTACTTTGCCTCCTAGAATGACTTGGGTATACATGTACAATCTGTAGATTCTTCCATTCTCTTGTTATCTGAATAAAAATGTGTACCACACTATGTTTTAAATGTAGTTTGTGTTTAAAACAAGTGTCAATTAGACATCATTTTTTGTGAATAATGTCAGTTTTAGAAAATAGTGTTTGTATCCCCCCCCCCAAAAAAAAAAGGAAAAAGAAAGGCATTGTTTTCAATAGGCTACTAAATGGAACTCTAAAGCGATGAATCTTGTTCTGTAGAAAATATGTCATTAAATAATAATAATTCTGCTACTCTAGAGTGGTTTTGTTTTTTTTTGTAGAGAGATGTGGTCTGTTTTTAGCTTCACTTAGTGAATTTTAATCTAGATGATCCTTGGGGACTTCCTGGAGTGATACATTTGTAATCTTACTCCATCACGTTCGTCTTAGTGCTGTCTTTTTGTTTAAAAGCATCTGTGGTCCCCGGACTGACAATGGGACCACGGGAGTGAAGGGGCTAGTTGTTTACAACAGGTGTCTAACTCTGGCTCGCTGTTCTGCTGCAAGCCTTCCTTGGCTCTAAACCTTAAGGCATGCTTTGAGGCCCTCAGTGTCTCAAGTTTATGCATGTTTGATTTGACATTCTTTGCAAATGTACGCAAAAGATGTTGAGATTGTGTCTCAGTTCTACAGGTAATGTAAGCTTTGATTCATAATCTGCACTGCACTGTACACAAAGCAGCTCAGTACAGATTCTGTAGTTAGACCAGTGACCTTTGTTTCTGTATAGGAACTTAAAGATCTGTTTTTAAGTGTTATTTTGTTGCCTAGTAGCTCTACAGTGCAACGATTTTCCAAAATATAGCAGAAATTTTGCCACTTAGTTTGTTTCCTTGTAAGAGTGGATCAAAAAGTTTCTTCTCTCTTTGTTGCACTGTTGAACACAGACTTAAATGGTCCCAAGCTGTAATTTTATTTTTTGTTTTCCATTACTAGGTATCAATGTAACATAATTGTGGCATTTTAGCTAAAATCAAATGACACGTATAACTATTACAGAACAGAATTGTAAAGCAGAATGTAAGCTCATGTTTTATTCATAAGCTTTTACAAAATGTTTTACTGTCTCTTGGCACCAGAATCCTCCTCCTTTATTTCCTTACTTGTACTGTTAGCTTTTTGGTGATTTTCTTTCCTCAAGTCAAGGAATGAAATCGTTCTGTAGTCAAAACAAGGTAGATTGAACAGGTAGCTGTTGTGTAAACAAATTGTCACTTGACAGGGTTTTAACAGCCCCTTCCAGATGTATTCCTAAAGATCCAAATTGGAAGAACTAACTAGTATTTTAAATCATGAAAGTACCAATCATGCTTTAACATGACATGAATCCAAAACTCATGTTGGAGATTATTGCTCAATAGGTCTTCCGGTTTTATTCATGCCAACATCGCACATGATTGTTTTAAACTCTCCTGGTAACAGATGTTTTCTGGGCAAGCCATTTTCAGCCAAACTGGCATTCTGCTGGCTTATGCATTTTAAAGTGCTGCAGGTGTGTACAAGTTCACATTGCTTCAATGTACAGAGTTGGTATGCTGAAGGTGGGCATTGTTTCTTCCACATGTATGCACAGTTTTATTAGGCTGCATACACATGCACACTTTCTCCTAACTTCTAATTTTAATTTTACTGTTTACAACAGCATGCACAGGGTAATTTAATCGGGTATTAGAATGGCCAAGAATGCTGTTTCCCTTCCATGAACATACAGTTTGTATGCTCTCTTTCAAGTCCTGATCATAATTTCCTGTTCTGTTCTAGGTATTGCTGCCCAGCTGGCAACCATTAAAAAATTTCTAACTCTATTATTTGATTCCACTGCTGGTTACTCAGTAGGGTAATTGACAAGGAAAGCCAGTTTGATAGAAGCAGTTGTGAATTTCCCATCAGCACTTTCCAACAACCTCAGTAGGATTCTTGCAGAATGGTACAACAATTTTACCATACTTTGAAGGCGGTTGAATTATATTCAACATGGCCTGAAGGGAGTCATATGTTATTGTTCTCTGAGAGGGACAATTAACAAAGTTTTTTGACAGGGTGTTGGGTTCCTAGTGTTGAGTAAAGACTGGTTCATACTTCATACTTCAGACATAATTTCTGGTCGGAGTGAGGGTCTCCGACCCTGCGCGACAGGTCAGAATTACATCACCCACACTCTTGCAAGTCTTTCTGCAGGTGTTACTGGCATCGCATGTGTATTTTTGCATTGAAGCAATGGTCCCAATCTGTTTAACAGGTCGTCAACCCTTTCATTCTAAAATATCTCTCACTGTCACATATACCCGCAAAGGACCATATGGACAGCTGGAAATACAAAATCAAAATGCATGGCTAAAATCGTGGTGCACACAGGAAGGCTTCACCTTTCTTCAACATTGGAGCACATTCTACAACAGGGACTATCTATATAGGTGGGACGGACTGCACTTAAACAGAAAGGGAACCAATCTACTCGGAGAAAGGATCCTTGAGGAGGTCCAGAAGCATTTAAACTAGAAAGGAAGGGGGGAGAAAACAAAAAAACAGAAGGGAGACCACATCAAAACAAGGGCAACAACTCAGGTAAGAACTATTAAATGTATTTATCTTAATGCTAGAAGTCTCAGAAACAAAATGTTAGAACTTGAAGCTACTGCACTAACAACTACGATGTGATAGGTGTTATAGAAACTTGGTTCTCTGAGAGTGATGGAGACGAATATAATATTAGTAGGTACACACTGTATAGGAAAGACAGGCAGGACAGAAGAGGTGGAGGTTTAGCGCTATAGATAAGAAATAGTCTTGAAGCCCAGGTGTTAAATCAGGACAAAGAAAACAATGCAGAATCAATATGGGTCAGAATAATGGACAAAAATTCAAAGGGCATAATAATAGGAGCATGCTATAGACCGCCAAATTCAGATGCTGAGCAAAATAATCTGTTATACAATGACATTCGAAATGCGTGTAGAAAAGGAGAAGACATACTAATGGGGATTTCAACTTCCCCCGTATAAAATGGGAGAACCCGATGGGGAGCACGATGGATGAAATTGAAATGGTGGAAATGACAAATGACTGCTTCCTACATAATTTGTCAAGGCACCGACTAGAGGGGAGGCATGCCTTGATTTAGTCTTTTCAAATAATGAAGACAGAATAACTAAAACAGAGGTCAGTGAGCCATTGGCAAACTCAGACCACAACATGGTCTCATTTGAAGTATTTTTTAAAACCCCAAAAGTAATGACTAAAGCTAAGGTTTACAATTTTAGAAAAGCAAACTATGAAGGTATGAAACAGACTAACAGAAGTAGATTGGAGTAAAATAGAGAAAACATCCACAGAAAAAGGATGGCTGTTTTTTAAAAATGTAGTACTAGATGCGCAAAACAATTACATGCCAAAAGTAGACAAATCTAAATCTAAAATAAAATGGCCAAAATGGTTTAATAGATCAATTAAAAAACATATTCAGCGAAAAAAGGCAATTTACAGAGCGTTTAAAAGGGACCAAAATCAAAGGACACAGAAAGAGTACTTGGAACTGCAAACACAAGTCAAAAAGGAAGTTAGAAAGGCCAAGAGAGAGATAGAAATCAATATTGCTAAAATGTTTTTCCAATATTATAACAGCAAGAGAACATTCAAAGAGGAGGTTAAATGTCTAAGAGACACAAATGGCAAAATCATAGATGAAGAAAAAAAAATAGCAAATATATTAAAGGATTACTTTTCAAAGGTTTATACAAAGGAGGGCACAGACAACATGCCCCACATGTCGACCTGTTCCTATCCAATTTTAAATTAACTTTAGCATAACAGAGGCAGAAGTGTTAAAGGGACTAGGAGCTCTTAAAATAAACAAATCCCCTGGGCCGGATGAGATCCTCCCAATAGTACTCAAATAAATGAAAAGTTATTTACAAACCGCTAACCAAGATCATACAACAGTCTCTTGACACAGGGGTAGTAGCGACAGACTGGAAAATAGCAAACGTAATACCGATCCACAAAAAGGGAGACAAAACCGAACCAGGTAACTACAGACCAATAAGCCTGACTTCTATTATATGTAAACTTATGGAAACTATAATAAGATCCAAAATGGAAAATTACCTATATGGTAACAATATCCTGGGAGACAGTCAGCATGGTTTTAGGAAAGGGATATCGTGTCTAACTAACCTGCTTGACTTTTTTGAGGATGCAACATTGAAAATGGATAATTGCAAAGCATACAACATGGTTTATTTAGATTTCCAGAAAGCTTTTGACAAAGTCCCGCATAAAAGATTAATTCTCAAACTGAAAGCAGTAGGGATTCAAGGGAATGCATGCACATGGATTCGGGAGTGGTTAACATGTAGAAAACAGAAAGTACTTATTAGAGGAGAAACCTCAAAATGGAGTGAGGTAACCAGTGGTGTACCACAGGGATCAGTATTAGGTCCTCTGCTATTCCTAATCTACATTAATGATTTAGATTCTGGTATAGTAAGCAAACTCGTTAAATTTGCAGACGACACAAAAATAGGAGGAGTGGCAAACACTGTTGTAGCAGCAAAGGTCATTCAAAATGATCTAGACAGCATTCAGAACTGGGCGGACACATGGCAAATGAAATTTAATAGAGAAAAGTGTAAAGTATTGCATAAATATCATATGGGAGATACTGAAATTGAAGACGGGAACTATGAAAAAGACCTAGGAGTTTCTGTTGACTCAGAAATGTCTTCATCTAGACAATGTGGGGAAGCTATAAGAGCCAACAAGATGCTCGGATATATTGTGAGAAGTGTTGAATTTAAATCAAGGGAAGTACTTTACAATGCATTAGTAAGACCTCACCTAGAATATTGTGTTCAGTTCTGGTCACCTCGTTACAAAAAGGATATTGCTGCTCTAGAAAGAGTGCAAAGAAGAGCAACCAGAATTATCCCGGGTTTAAAAGGCATGTCGTATGCAGACAGGCTAAAAGAATTAAATCTATTCAGTCTTGAACAAAGAAGACTACACGGCGATCTGATTCAAACATTCAAAATCCTAAAAGGTATAGACAATGTCGACCCAGGGGACTTCTTTGACCTGAAAAAAGAAATAAGGACCAGGGGTCACAAATGGAGATTAGATAAACAGAGAATTGTGAGAGTCTGGAACCAACTCCCCAGTAATGTTGTTGAAGCTGACACCCTGGGATCCTTCAAGAAGCTGCTTGATGAGATTCTGGGATCAATAAGCTACTAACAACCAAACGAGCAAGATGGGCTGAATGGCCTCCTCTCGTTTGTAAACTTTCTTATGTTCTTATCTCTCTCAATGTATACAATTCTCCCTTTCAGGTTCTCTGTTGAGTGAGAGGACTGATGTACCAATAACGTCGCTTGAGTTTTTTTAAACCTCTTGCATAAGAGGTACAGTACAAACTCAGCACATCTCCTAAACTGTACATTTTTCCATTTTCACTAATGCAGTCTATATTTAAAGTATGAATAGCAGCTGTGCAGTCAAAAGGGCTGCGACACGATGCGTCCTTCATACAGCAAATAGTGAAGCTGCACAGCTGTTCTAGCTGTCTGTGCCTGATGTATCGCATTCATCTGCGACAGAAGTATGAACTAGCCTTCAAGGGTTTACTTATTTATTTTACCTAAGCAAAAAATATTTCCTATTAAAACCAATGTCTAGAGCAGCCAGGCTATAGAATTTGTATGTGTGAGTGGGCAGTTTGACTCTAGTTTTTTACATTACATCATACATGTACAAATTTTTAACTAGGGATGATATCAAAAACTGCAATTATGCAGAATGATCTAAGCAAGAATATCTAGTACCTCAGGTACAGTGCATGCATCACAAACCACAGTGGCAGTGGTGAAGTGACAGCTCTGGGCAATAAATGAAGACAGTAATAGAAGTCTCAGTGCTAGATAGAGTGTAATAAATCAAGACCAGTGCAGTGAGTGCACAGACAAATTCGCATGCAGCAGCAAGCACCACTTCCCAGGTAAGAGCTGTTGCAATGACTTTTAATAACTGCTAAGCAAACAATGCAAACTCTTTCCTGTTGGTTGTGGTGACTTCCCTAGCCATTGTGCGCCAAACAGCATCTTAAAGTGATTTTAATCTTTTAAGTACCCTGAGACTTCCCTGAATTTGAATTCTCATGAGTAAAGCATGTTGAGCTTTATTGCAATTCCTATTGAGCTAATAAATCCTGTCATTGCTACAGTACTTTTAGAATATGTTTTTTCCCCCCATAATGTAGGAAAAGGTGTTATCTTACAGCAAACACTCTCTTTACCATGACCACACTGGTGATTTATAACAATGGGGTTCTGTTTCATAATCTAATAACATGCTTGTGTGTTTGATTGGTTTGACAGTTTTTAAAGGTACATATAAAGAGACAGTACTGCCTGAGAGATCCAGTATATTCTGTGAATATGCACTTAAAATAACAATCCCAAGAACCATTGATCAGATTGGCTTAAAAGTGCCAAACCAGACATTTCAAAACCATTCTTAAGTATCTTTCTTTTGGTAGGATTATTTAAAACCAACTGACTTATATGCACATATTTTATAGCTGTCTTTTTAGTCAGCTGGGTATTGTTCTATTTGATATATTTTGTTGCGCCTAATGGCTTCTGAAAATATAGATATTGCAGCTTCAGTGATGATGTTATCTATGCTAAATATGAACTGCATTTCTGCATAGTTTAGTGTGAACTCTATGCCATCACAAGGGCATAGAACTTAAGAAACATCGATGTTCCATGCTATTTTTGAACATCTGTTATAAAACGAGTGCATGTGTGACTCAGTTCCACACTGATGTTGTGTTTGCTCAGCTAGGAGATCCTTGGAGGGTAGGCAAGCAGATTCTAGCATCTCTCAGTTCACTTCTTAGGAAACTGCCCACCAGGTATAAAGGGAGCATGGTACAGTAGATGTCAGATTGGATTTTCTTTAGATTTCAGTTTTGGAAGACAAAGCATTGCATACTTACTGACAAATCATGGAAAAAAAACCTTATCAATGGGAAAATATATCATTTACTTTTGATTCCCTTTTTTCCAAAGAAATATATCACTAAATTGGAAGCTTTCCTGTTGCTCTGCTGAGGCATGCTATTTACACCAGGAAAAAAAAGGTTCCTGAGAGAGGGACAAATTAAATTAAACCTGATTTCAAATTAAATTTCAATGATGTTTATCGCTAACTAGACACTTTTCAAATTGCAACAATGGTATAGCATTATTACTACCAGAAAATCGCAAACTGAATAGTAGTAGGCTACAGACGATGTCTTAGAAATCATCAGACATCATTGCCTTCTTGTCATGGTTCATCGCTAATGTCAAGTAATGTGGTTACATTTTAGAATGCAACTTTAACCAGAATTTAATGTATGCTAATTCTATCCAGTTGCAGGTAGTGCCAAGCCATCCTATTGAGGCCTTGCCACTTTAAGTGACTAATACAATGGTAACCGTTTTTTTTTATTATTTCCATTCTCTTGGAGGACGCTGCTCTTGATGTGTAAATTGAAAAAGCTTATTGCTTTCATCTTCAGAGCATGTCCTTTTGTATATATTCTGTGCTAAGGAGGGGGGTGGGGGAATCACGTGACTGGTAATTGTATTTATGTTGGGCTCCTTTCAAGCTGTCATGGCAAATCTGTTTGACTTGTCACTTTGTAAATCATTATAGAGGATTAAAGCCTTTTTACGACATTTAAAAAAGTTTAAAAAAAAAAAGAAATGTATGCCATGTTGATTTTGTCTTTTTGACAAGCTAGCTGTGATATTAGGTTTAGTCATATCTCCCAGATAAAAAAAAAATAAAACAATAATTAGAAAAGAGTCATTAGAAGTTGCTGGTGGTGGGTGAAACATACATCTTAAACTGTAAACACAATTAAACAAAGTTCCATAATTTTGAGGTGCAGTCGCTTAGAAACATTTTTCATTATTTTCAGAGAAACTTGTTTTTCATCCATTGCTGTGCCAGTGCTCAAAGTACTTTTCAGAACCGGTTAGTTTTGCAATTAATCAGCTACCACCCATGTATAAAGTTTCCAGGGCTTTAAGATTAGTATGGCCATTGGCTTTACTTTGTAATGTGATCCAGATAAGTAGCATCTTAAAGTCTAAGTGTACAACAAATCAGTTTAAAAAGCTGTTTAATGTAGCAAATCTTAGAACCATTGACTAGCTACTGTAGAAATACATTATTACAAATAATACATTTATCAGTGTCGTAGTGGTCTGACCATTGTGTAGCACCACATGACTGCATTTTAAATTTAATTTGGGTACTTTCTTGGTTCAGGCTGACATAGAATTTAGGAATTTATTTAAAGTATGACACTGGAACGATTGAAATAAAACAGTTGAAACAGTGCTCAGTCCTCCCTCATAATTTCTGTATTCGATAATTCCTGAATTTGTTTAATTCATGGTTTGACCATGTTGGCAGTAAGTTGTTCCCTACCCCAAAAAAACTATTTTTTAAATGATAACGGTATATGTAATATTTCAGCTTCACTTAGACCATATTGATTAACAGTTTAAAAGAGCTGTCAACCTTTTATTGCTTGTTTTGGAGGGCAGTAAATGCAAGCTGCTGCTCTTTGTTCTTAGTTTAGCTACTTGGCACAAAAAATCCACACATTCTGCATTCTGTTAGCTTTACATTAAAGGGTATAGCGTTGCCCAACTGAATGGTGAGAGATTAACTTTCATTCACAGAAGGGCAGAAACCGCATCTGTGGAGAGATCTTGAATGCTTCTGTTGCTTCAGCCTCATAGACAGGAATAATCTGTGTTGGAGAGAGTGACTTATTAGGGGTTATAAAAGAATACCTACCTAATTACTGTAAATTAGGCCCTCTGAAAAAGATACTGTCATTGTTAATAAAGACCCAAATGACTCCTAGAACATGGAATTGAGAATGTTTCACAATCTTATGTGTAAGAAAAGTCTATGCCTCGTGTGAAATACCTGCAGCTGGAAATATCTTTGCAGGACTAAAAGTACTAATCACTAGCTAAAGAGATTTCATGAATTTTGAACATATTACACTTGGGCATGCTCTTTAATAATCCAAAACATTAATAGACACTCTGACTAGCTGTTGGCTCTGCAGCTGCATTCAAGAGATAAGTGCCAGTTTGAGGAGATTTTATCAGCTATGCAAGGCAGCTTTTGACCTATAGAATATATATTTTGGTACTCTTAAATGCCAAGGAGTGGAATTCAAACAACATTTGTAAATGAAAAGTGCATAAAACTGCTTAAAGTAAGATTTTCATTAATGTATATTTTGCATAATAAACGTACCTCTGTGTGTATTTGACAGATTATTTTAATAGTATATATGTGTCATATTTTTATGTAACTTTAATTTTTTTTTATTTTTGTCCAAACAAGAAATAGGGATACCAAGAAAATAGGCTATTCAAAGATTATGATATTTAACAGTAGACATTGTCCTAATATCTGTTATCCATCTGATTCCATCACTGGTTTTATGAAGTTATCCTCTTTATGACTTTTATGCTGTACAACATGTTAAGCATTGGATAGATCATGCCATATTCAGACAGGATTATGTCAACATGGTCCACCTGTGAAGAACCTAGTAATGGGATTGAAAATGCATGTGCTGCCCTGATACCCAGTCTAGGCAGTGGCTGAAAGCCATTGAACAAAACTGTAACCCATGGAAATGCATTCAGTTGCTGTTATGTGTTACATGTTAACAAAACGAAGCCAGTATCAACACCAGTTTATCTATCTAAGTAAATAAATATTTAACCCCAGTCCTTGCAACAATGTTTATGAAATGCTTACCATAAAACGTTTAGCGCTAACAAATCGAAAAGTAGCCTATACAGTTATGATCCATTTAGAAATGCTGTGTTTTATTTACAGTAGTCGTTGTAGACAAGGACAGTCAGGAAGCTCCAAAGGTTGCGCTCCAGTGTCATGCTAATTAATTTTTTCATGAGGGAATGGACGTCTAGCGTGTCAAGAATGTCACTGTGTACGTGTGTTTTTAGTATTGCTCCACAAAGCAGCACCTCTAGTTAGTGACAGCTGATTTTAGCATGTGGTGCTGCTTAGTATTTACACAATTTTTTTTTTTCAGGGGGCATTTTCAATAACCCTTCTTCTGGATACAAACTTCTAACGCGTTCCAACTACTAACCAACTCTCGTGAGATTGCAACCGTGCGATTTATAAAATATCCCGCCCCTGTTGTGACAGTCCGCACTGATTGGTGTATTGTCGTTTGTGTTCAACGACAGTTTAAAAAAGAGCAGTGGACTGCACACACAGCTCATAAGATTAACAAAACTAGCAGGATTTATCATTGCACCAGCACCCCTGTACTTCAGGCTAGTTCATGCTCCCCTGAGTTTGGGTAGCTGTGTGAGCAGAAATGCTAAGAAATTACCAAAATGATGTTGAAAGGGAGTGCACTTGAAATAATGGTCTTTTGGGAGTGGGACTGTCAATTTGCCGTCTAGTTTCATAAATACCAACCACTTTTAATTTTTATATATATATATATATATATATATATATATATATATATATATATATATATAAATATATATATATATACACACAGTACTGTGCAAAAGTTTTAGGCAGGTGTGAAAAAATGCTGTAAAGTAAGAATGCTTTCAAAAATAGACATGTTAATAGTTTATATTTATCAATTAACAAAATGCAAAGTGAGTGAACAGAAGAAAAATCTACATTAAATCAATATTTGGTGTGACCACCCTTTGCCTTCAAAACAGCATCAATTCTTCTAGGTACACTTGCACACAGTTTTTGAAGGAACTCGGCAGGTATGTTGGCCCAAACATCTTGGAGAACTAACCACAGTTTTTCTGTGGATTTAGGCAGCCTCAGTTGCTTCTCTCTCTTCATGTAATCCCAGACAGACTCGATGATGTTGAGATCAGGGCTCTGTGGGGGCCATACCATCACTTCCAGGACTCCTTGTTCTTCTTTACGCTGAAGATAGTTCTTAATGACTTTCGCTGTATGTTTGGGGTCGTTGTCATGCTGCAGAATAAATTTGGGGCCAATCAGATGCCTCCCTGATGGTATTGCATGATGGATAAGTATCTGCCTGTACTTCTCAGCATTGAGGAGACCATTAATTCTGACCAAATCCCTAACTCCATTTTCAGAAATGCAGCCCCAAACTTGCAAGGAACCTCCACCATGCTTCACTGTTGCTTGCAGACACTCATTCGTGTACCGCTCTCCAGCCCTTCGGCGAACAAACTGCCTTCTGCTACAGCCAAATATTTCAAATTTTGACTCATCAGTCCAGAGCACCTGCTGCCATTTTTCTGCACCCCAGTTCCTGTGTTTTCGTGCATAGTTGAGTCGCTTGGCCTTGTTTCCACGTCGGAGGTATGGCTTTTTGGCCGCAAGTCTTCCATGAAGGCCACTTCTGACCAGACTTCTCCGGACAGTAGATGGGTGTACCAGGGTCCCACTGTTTTCTGCCAATTCTGAGCTGATGGCACTACTGGACATCTTCCAGTTGCGAAGGGAACTAAGCATGGTGTGTCTTTCATCTGCTGCAGTAAGTTTCCTTGGCCGACCACTGCGTCTACGGTCCTCAACGTTGCCCATTTCTTTGTGCTTCAAAAGAGCTTGGACAGCACCTCTGGAAACCCCTGTCTGCCTTGAAATTTCTGCCTGGGAGAGACCTTGCTGATGCAGTATAACTACCTTGTGTCTTGTTGCTGTGCTCAGTCTTGCCATGGTGTATGACTTTTGACAGTAAACTGTCTTCAGCAACCTCACCTTGTTAGCTGAGTTTGGCTGTTCCTCACCCAGTTTTATTCCTCCTACACAGCTGTTTCTGTTTCAGTTAATGATTGTGTTTCAACCTACATATTGAATTGATGATCATTAGCACCTGTTTGGTATAATTGTTTAATCATACACCTGACTATATGCCTACAAAATCCCTGACTTTGTGCAAGTGTACCTAGAAGAATTGATGCTGTTTTGCTGGCAAAGGGTGGTCACACCAAATATGGATTTGATTTAGATTTTTCTTCTGTTCACTCACTTTGCATTTAGTTAATTGATAAATATAATCTATTAACATGTCTATTTTTGAAAGCATTCTTACTTTACAGCATTTTTTCACACCTGCCTAAAACTTTTGCACAGTACTGTGTATATATGTATATATATATATAACATTGTAACAACCCTTGCAAAACATTATTGTTGGAAGTGGCTTGAAATGAAATGTGAGCAACTCCATGTATAATAAAATCAATCGGATTGTTTCTACTGTAATTCTAGAGACTGAGGCATCATTAATGTAGCTAATACAGTGGCAGTCAATTTACAAACTTCAAAATACATGTGCGCCTGCCAGGCCAAGATGAAAATTGTAACGGGGGGAGAGAATGGGATTCTAAGGATTTGATGTATCTGGTGTCAGGTGCAAGATTATTATTTTATTTGATCAATTACTGTAAACTTTCACACTCCCAAAGCAGTTTTCAAACAGACCTGTTTTAAGAAACAAATTGTGAGCTTTTGCATACTACCAACAGAGAAATGAAGACATTCACTTTTTTATTTATTGTCTATTATTGTCACTTTTTTGCAAGAATATCTAAACAGACAGCTTGCAGACCACAAATGTATTGCAGATGTGTTTTAATATGATGAAATTGCCCATATGTTCACATTGAGGGACGTTCCCAATTTGTTGCTTAAAGAGCTTAATTAATGTTGTGAGTATAAGATTATGTGGATTTATAGTGAGAAAGAATAATTATTTATACCAGTGCCCTAGGAGTGCAAAAAATTGAATGAATACAATTAACTAAATATATGTTGGAGGATTAGCCAGGCCAATTTTAACTGGTGGTGTAGTGTGTTCTTATTGTTGAATATACTGTATATATTTAAACTTTGTGCCATTTTAGACCCACTAGTCTTTTATAAATAAGATCTCAGTTGTTTTTTTTATCCTGACTTCTGTTCGATACAATATTACCAAGTTATATTATCGTAAATCGTCCCAACCCAAGTAGAAAGTATGATTCAATTGTTTTATCATACATAGAGTGGTTGTCTGTATTTAGTGGTGCTTGTGATTGTTTTGTTACAGGTTTGTAAAGATTCAAGTGGCAAATCCAAAACAGTTAAAAACTTCTGTTGTGGTGTCTTTTCCAGGTTATAGAGGAATAAAGATTGTTCTTCTAAAGGCTTGAAGGACAAAATATTGCTTGTGTACTGGAAAATGTTTATTCAATTTCATATTTACTGGTAAATAAAAAGGATTTTCAAAGCCAGTTTATAATAAATGTACTTTCCATTTATCTGGCCAACTTTAATTCCGATTTTGGTTTTTCAAGTTTTGAATATTCTTTCAAAATTCAAACAAATATGTTGAATTAGTTCAAAGACAATATAGAATATGTACCATTTTACAGTACATAAATCTCTCGGGAGTAAAACAAGCGAGGTTCCCTTTCATATTACATTATAAATAAGGTTATTTTTTTATTGTCATACATTTCAAGTTATGTTTGTTCAAATATTTGAATGTTTGTCTGCACTATTTTTACCTAACATGCGTACGTAAAAAAACATTACATTACAAAAAAAAAAAAAAAAGACATACAGAGATCTCCTGTTTCCCTTTGTTTACATTTTTATTTTGCTTCACTGAGCTAAATCAGAGCTTACATGCAGTAAGTATGCCATTCACCTGCTGATACAAGTACAGATACTGTTTAGTCACAGAGGGACAGAGTGGTCAGAAAGCTTCATTCAGGGAGGAAGCTTATTTACCCGCAGTCAGTTGAAACCAATGTGGGTAACTGAAACAAACTGAAAAGCTGAAGTTCTGATGAAGCAGAGATCACAGAAGGCTGAATTATGTAAGAATGTAGTAATAAATCAGTAGGGAAACATATATTTTAGTGGCGGTGGGATTTTTTTTTTTTTTTTTGGAGTAAGTAGATTCTAATTGAATTTTTAAATATTGTTATTATTATATAAATCTATTTGCTAAGGTGCTTTGACTGTGAGTTCAGGAGTTTCTCTTCAGTTCTAGTTGTCTGCCACAGACACACAACGTAGGCCAGATCAGAGTCTTTGAACTAGTAAGTGCAACACCATCTAGTGCACAACAGTGTTTTGTAAAGAAAAACAAATGGAAACTTGATTCAAAGTGGCAGATACCTAGATATCGCTGTCTCTTACTTCTATAAAGACACTTGGGCTAATTTAGCTGTTAGAAATATATATGGAAGGCAACTAGAACTCCGGTAAAAGTATCTTAAAACAGACTTCTGCATTTAAAAAAATGTGTTTTGAGTATTTGCAAAAAGAACAACTCAAAATGATTGGACACATCATATAAAAGATAAGGGGACAGGAAAATGAGAGAATTACATATGAGGCTGCTTACTGCTTCAGTGCACAGATTATAAACTACTTGATGTGGTTGAAGCAGGAAAAAACTGAACTAGCTGTCCACACACCAATTGAGAGACAGCTCGTGGACTATGATGACACTTTGAGCTGTTCCAATCCCAGCTCCTCCCATCGGGAGGATGTGTACTATGTACTGGTGCCCAGAGAGCTTCCAATGGGGTTTTAAGCTCTACATTTTCCCCTTTGTTTAAGCTATCAATTTAGCAAGCAGTGAGGCTTATGAGCTTTTGGTCATACTGGCAAGATATACCTGGAAAGATATAACACCATTTTTTATTTTTTTTATTTTTTTACATGGCCCAATGAAGCCATGTACGTTTGCATTTTGTACTGGTACAATTATTATTATTATTTGTTTATTTAGCAGACGCCTTTATCCAAGGCGACTTACAGAGATTAGGGTGTGTGAACTATACATCAGCTGCAGTCACTTACAATTACGTCTCACCCGAAAGACGGAGCACAGGGAGGTTAAGTGACTTGCTCAGGGTCACACAATGAGTCAGTGGCTGAGGTGGGATTTGAACCGGGGACCTCCTGGTTACAAGCCCTTTTCTTTAACCACTGGACCACACAGCCTACAAAGTGTTATAATCTGATCCAGTAAAATAATATGGCTGTTGTGTACTCAGTTCTGTTATACTTTATTTCCAGGTCACATACTTTGACAAAAAATTCCCTAGAAGAGAAACGAGTCATTCATCTCTGTATGTTAAACACTGACCTTGTTATGTCCAACTAAATCTCTATCTGTAGTTTAGATACAATACAAGCTACCTTAAAGTCATCACTGTCTTGCAGTAACCCCTTACCCTGATTTCGAGGGTCCAACCATCTCTACCCTTAGGGTAGGAGACAGGAGGTCGGGTGGTACATAGATCACATTTTGTATATAATATAGTTTTATTGGGATGTGGACTGCAGTGGAATGTTCAGTTCTCAGTCAACTAAGCTACCTGGTATTTTACCAAATTTCTCTGCACATAAACGTTATTTGCTGAACCCAGTACATCAGCTTGTTAATAATATTGCCTTACATCACTGATGGTTGCTTTATTTTACACAGGCACCTGTGCATATCTTTGATAAAATCATAAACGTTACTGATTTTATAATGCAAGTGACATACAATCGGCACACAGCAAGGCACGCTGCTTCTCAAGCGTAGAACTTGGTTGCATTAAAGTGCTGTGATTAGATTTACATGCCGACTAGTTTTCTAGCGTCGTTCTTGATACCGTGTGGTACCCATCGCTGTAAAGGGTACAAGGTACTGTTTACACACTGATCAGATATGAAAATTAAAGCTTTGCCGTGCTGGTTGCAGGATTGTTTTTGAAGTGTACTTGGAATAGCTGATGGCCATAAACAAATGACACATGATGCCTGATTTTCACAGTAGTTTGGCTTTTATGAGGCCAGGACTTGACAATAATGGAGATCAAATAAATAAGTTACGCTTACTTCTGCAGTCAGGTCGATTGAAAACATCTCTGTGCCTAATTGGCAATGGTCCATCAAACAAATTATTGCTGATCACTCTACGTGGCCAGTGCCATTAGTAGATGATTTAAGTGCTAAATCTACATAGCCTGCTTATTGCTTTGACCATGCCTGCTGTGTCGTTTTGTCATTTCTGTATCAGTTAGTGAAGTTGTCAGCTGTTCTCCAGCAGTAGCTTTTATTACCATTATGTGCTTCTTATTTACACCATACCCTAATGTTAAGTGTTTTTTTTTTATTTATTTTTTTTTAAACTAGTGGGGACTAGACGCCCCTTGCATAGAAGTTAGAGCCATTCTAGGCTTTGCTGTATTGGCTTAATTAGACACACTTTGTTGGTATTAAGCTCATAAGCCAGACAAGCTGAAACTACATGTACTGTGCAATTAGGTCCATCTCGTGCAGAATGTGACCGTCTCCAGATTGATTGATTGATTGATTAATTTATTACTAATTTGGAGACGGTCACGTGTATATAAACCCGCAGCTTTGGCTGAATGGGGTAGAGTGTTCAGAAGTGGAACGGGAAAGTGAGGCAGTAAGAACTAGAAACACATATAAGCAATTGCTACTCGTGCTGGGTTCAAACCAGCAAGTTATTTAATGTTCGCTTTATTTTGTTTTTTGCCTGTTTTGGCCCATGTGTCGTTTTTTTGTTTTGTAAAGTGTTTTGTTTTCTGTTTTAAACCTTTTATTTTTACAATAACTGAGCACCAGTGCAATTCACTCACCACTCTGTGACCATATCCTTACTGCTCTGACGTCACCACAAGCTATCCTGCCACAGTGAGCTGCAAAACAACAACAAAAAAACTGAAGGCAAAAGTAAAGGCCTGTTTGGTGACATGAATTCACTAACGCTTGCAAGCCGTCATTTTGTTAGAAAGGGGCTTTGTACAATAATACCTCTATGTATTTTATTATTACTGTTCCTCAATAGAGGGAACGGGTGGCATTTAGCCTTGAAGGAAACACAACAAAGGCACAGGTAAAAGGTTCAAAGTGCAGGTGTCCATTCTGTGAGACAATAATGCTTCTGTTTGTGCAAGCAGAGCCGTCAGCAGTGCTGGCAAGCTGAATAGCTTGGCTTATCATGCAGCAGAGTACAGCAGGTCAGGGGAACTCATGGGGAGAGGTGATTGGCAGTCATGATACACAACTCATTACACAAACCATGCAAGACAGAAACATTAGCTGATGCCAGTTCAAATTGTGCAAGTCCTCAGGGACTGCAGCACTATGCTCCATGAGTATAAAATATTCACATTTTAATCACCGATTCTGAATACTCCATGTTTTTATTGTGTGTGTGTGTGTTTTTTGTATTATTTATTTATAGAATAGCTTGCTCAAACTTGTGATGTATTCTACCTTTTTATTGCTCTTCCTATAGGACACAATGCCTTGTCGCAGACATTAAAGGTGCTTATGTGTAAGCCATTGAAGTGTGCTTTCATGGGTGAGCAAACGGTTTGCGGAGTATAACATGTGGGGAAAGATAACAAGAAGTAGAAATGAATGGCTTTGTGTTTGTAGTTGGCTGACTTGTGGCAACAACTTTAAAATGAAATTGTACTTTTAAGACTGTACAGTTCCTAGTCTACTGCCAGCTTTTGAGAATGGGTATACTCCTAGTTTTAACCCACAATGTCTACTGAAATCTGTCTCCTTAACCAGGTCAATAAATATTCATGACTAGTGATGTTATCACAACAGTGAAGCCACTGCAGTGTTATTAAACACAAAGCTGAAAGCAAAGACACAGTTTTTTTTTCAGGAAAAGGATATTTTTTTTATTAAAACATATACACCTATATTAACCTTTGTATGTGTTTCTTTTTGTCCATTTTGCAATGCCCTGCACCATGACATTGTTATCAATTCCCTTCTAGCATGACAGGTGTAAAGGATGTGGAACCTTGGATTTCTCCTAGGCAGAGGCAGTCAGGGAGCACACGTTTACTTGATGTTCAGGAGTCATGGCCATTTACACTTTTGACACCTTTGAGAGAAGTTCTAACCTCGAGGGGTTTTACCTTCACCCATGCATTCCCAGTTTCTAATACCAAATTCTCTGTAAATATATAGAGTTTTCAGAGGTCTACCATATTATTTATGCATATTGTAGAGATGATGAATACCATTACTTTGTGTACTCCGGTTCACAAAGACAAGGTGCTTACTATTTGTGTTTAGATTTACTTGGCCGAACTAGATTTGCCAGATTAACGCAGTTTTCATTAATATTTTTTCAGACTGTGGTCCTTTCACGCTTTGAAATGGGCACATCGCTTCAGGTTTCAGAACATCACACAGCAGGAAAGAGCAGGCCTATCATACATTATTGACCTAAGAATTTGCAAGACTTTTCAATGTGATCTCTTGTGGTCTCTATAAATAACAATACAAAGAAAAAAAGCATGAAATGCTGCTTCAGGTTAAGCCCTGATATGAGAGTCACTTGCAGCTGGAAAAAGGGTTTAAATGCTGTCTGATATCTCAGAAGGTACCAGCCTGTTGATTAGTATTGATTGCTGAGTGAATTGGGCACTTGACTAAAAGCTGAATCAAATAATCCCCTCATTCTTGCCTCACAAATCCATTGTCGGGGAACAATTGGCTCAGAAACTTTGTGCACGCACTGCAACATCATGGACATTCTCCCGCAGACTGCTTGTAAATTTCTTGCCCTCAGTTTTTTAATAAGCAACGTTTGTTGATTAGATTTAGAACGAGGAAATTGCCCTAACAAAGAATTCTGACAAACTACAGCACCCGTTGCTGAGTGTAGCAGAAAACATAGATGATATACATTTAGTTGTAAGGAAATTGATGTTTTCCCAGACAAATCCAGGAATTTACTGAGGCTTGGAATGCCCCCTGTGGTGTGATGATGACACGGTCTGCTGTTTAGCGGCTGGTTCTGTTTCAAAGGGGCCAGTTTGATGGGAATGATGCAGTGGCACAATTCCAGTTAAATGAGTACTTGCATGCAGTTGGTAATTGGAGATTTGCCACTGGAGGAGTCTGCACGAAAGGCTTAGAATTCTGCATCAGAGGAAAATACCACAATCTTTGGATAAGTATGCTGTCGGATCTCAGTAGCTGGTGTTAGCAGTTTCATACTTAGACCTTTTCTGCATTTGCTCATTTGACAGGCAGTTAAATCCTCACATATAAACCTGAACCTTATACAGTAAAGTAACATGTCTGGTTTTGTACAGTATATCCTTGTGGCAAAGTGGTTAACAGTGTGCAGGTGCAGGTGATCAATAAACAGACAGACAACGATAATCCAGGTGCAATGGTGGTTTATTTGTACAATCCAAAAGTCTGATGACAAACGGCAGTAAATAATAACAATGATAACAGGCAATACAGCGGCGTGTATTGCTGTGTTGTAATCCACGGGTTGGTCCTGAAATAACAGTCCCGTTCCTAAACACCCACACGTAACACAAAACACAAACACAAGTCCATAGATTTAGTGCTCGCGGTGGAAATACAGTTTATCGTGAACAATAGTGCAGTGTAGTCCGGATAAGTACTGGCCCTTGGTGGCAGCTCCGGATCGTGTTCAGCCGTCTACTAACAACAAACACAGTGGTTCTTTAGACACGACAAAAACAAACAAAACACTCATGATTTACAATACACATTATCCTTCCAGTTCAGCTTTAACCATAAAAAGGAACAGATCACTTTGCTGCGTCCCCTTTTGTACCGTCAATCATGACCTCTTGCTTGACTAGTGCAACCGCTCCTCCAATCCGTGGCTGCCACGTAGTTTCCCTTCCGGGTCGATGATTTAGTGTATCGTAGCTCCACCCCCTTTCTAGATGACTGACTTCTGTCTAACCCTGGGAATGAATTGTCTGGCCATCCAGTCCAGGGCACTCTGTTCCCTTTACACAGCACCCTCACAAGTCCGGAGAAAGATTTATCACCAAGAATCATTCTGTCTCTGTCACAATCCTGTAACGCCATTTTTACACCAACAATTTTAATTTGTTCAGTTACCTAATTGGAGCAATTTCACATGTTTTTAGTGGCATTTTTTATAAAGAGTAAGTATTCTAGTTTCTAGTTTAGCATGGCATCTTAATATATATATTAACATAATTTATTGAATTGTCAAGAGCATGTCCCTTGAAATATGTTTTATCCCTTTGTCTGTCTATACTTCCTTCCAAGTGTGATTTGATACGTCCATGAAGTGTTTTGAATGGAAACTGCTTGAATGATTGATAGTAGGATGAGAGCGGTTTCAAAACTTCCTGTTCAAAGGCCATCAATAATTTAAAGGACTTGTATGTATTTTAGCAGCACACGAAATGGTTGCCATTTCTCAAGTACATTATACTGGGCTGAACAATTAAATGTTTGCACATTATACTTCAATGGTTTTTGCTTATGACAAAATAGGTACTTTTTGTTTTCTTTTTTAAAATTAGATAAGTATACAATTTATTACGCATTTAAAAAATAAAAAGATGCTGTGTGTGTAATCTATTATTGCGTGAGACTGGATGTACAATTTAATGACATATTTGCCGTGTGATGATAATAGCAGAGTTGTGTTAGGCATATGGCAACTGCAGCAGTCACAAGTCTGTAAAAAAAGAAAACATTCTTTCAATTAGAAGGATGTAAACATTTAAATGAATTGTTTGCAAGGAAAGCTGATACATTTTCTAGCCAACATTATTCAAGTGGGTGACACTGTGGTATGTTAAGTCGTGACAGCAATACCCTTTCTATCTTGGCTAACTATGATTGTAGTGCTTTTTTTTTCTTAACATATCAATCAAGTTTCACAACCTCAAAGACGTGTTGGAGTTCAGCTGTTTGAATCTGGTCCAAAAACCTGGAGGAGTGAATGCAGGACTAGGAAACCTGTGTGTACTGGGAATACTAGTATTAGCAGAGTTTGGTGCTGTTTGAATTCCTGCTTTCATATGTACCTGTATGTATGTATTATTTATTTATTTAGTGTTTACCTTCAATTGACTTAAAAAAAAAAAAAAAAAACTGTAATAGTCTGCAGAAGTTTGTCTTACTGTAGTTTAGGCTTCTGAATAAATGTCACTTGAACTTTTTTTTTTGTTCTGATTGTTTTTTTCCCCCCAAATTCCTCAAATCTAGATTATAATACAAATATCCTAGTTATTTCAATACTGTACAGCTACTCAATTTAAGTGGCTTTGTCTTTTCTCACCTTTCACCATACTGGTAGAATTCCTCTTAATGGTTCTTAACTCTAGCTTCCTCAATAATGCAACAAATTAAACAGTTTCCATATACTTGTATATATACTACAATAGAGTTCAGAAGCAGAACACACACATAGCACTGGAACTACCACTTGAGCTGACCTAATGTTGTAGGAATCACCAGTGAGTCCTAGCACTGGAAGAAGACAAGCTTCAGAGAGTATCAAAGTGGCTGTTAGTCCTCATTTAAATGAAAAAAAAACTTTCTGAAGCTCTCACATTTACAAAGTGCATTTGCCCATGTGGGCACAGAAAAGCAATTTCAATCCACTGGAAACCAGTTCCTTAATATACCATATTCCTTCTAATTTAAGATGCACTTGAATTTAAGATGCAGCCCAAATTTCCCACCCTTAATTTGAGAAAAAAAAAAAATCAAATAAATATGCATTCAGAAAGATACAACTTTAATTACGCATATGGATGCAGTTTGCGGCTGTCTGCTATCACACAGCATTACAGTTATGCGCTGCTTCTCATTTCCAGTCTGCTATCACACAGAGCATTACAGTTATGCGCTGCTTCTCATTTCCAGTCTGCTGTCACACAGAGCATTACAGTTATGCGCTGCTTCTCATTTCCAGTCTGCTGTCACACAGAGCATTACAGTTATGCGCTGCTTCTCATTTCCAGTCTGCTGTCACACAGAGCATTACAGTTATGTGCAGCTTCTCATTTCTAGTCGTGATTGTTCACATCTGTTTTACTCCCAGTTTGTGAACTGTGGTCTTGCTTGGCATGTCGAAAAATACAGGGGTCTGATCAACATTTCTGATCTGTCCAAGCTGATACTGTTTGTTAGAAATGCTGAAATTGGAAAAGCTTCTCTTTGAATTCCTCAGGAAGCCAATGACTCTGAAAATGGTTGCTGTACGTCATGGATGATTCGAGATCGGGCAGCAACATTTTGGTTCGTCTTTTGTTAGCAGTAAGTCACCTTGCTGCTTATGTATTCGTGCACTGACGTCTTTGTTCATCTTTTCTCAGCAGTCAAGTCACGTTGCTGTTTGTGTACTCGGGTAGTCCCGTCTTTTGCTGGCGTTTTTTAATACATGCATCATTACTGTACTCAAATTCAAGATGTGGGCTTTTTTTGAGAAGCAGAAAATGGTTAAAGTGCAGCTTAAATTCCAAGAAATACGGCTGTTCATAAAGAAATTGAATTAATCTTTTTGTTTACCATAAAATCTGAATCAGTTTTATTAGTTCTGCACTGATGCTTGATTCCCACTGTTTGTTCATTGTGCGAAATATGCAGAATTGCCTACGTGGCTTTGTTATAGTTGAGGAGCAAATCTTCTGAAACAATTATAGGGACTACTGTTCCTAACTACCTTCAAGTACATGCCTTTTATGTTAATAGATGTATCTATAATTGCATCTGAAAACTTTATTGTATCTGAGAACTTACTAATGCCCCAGCCTATAGTCTGAGCTGGGCAGACACAGCTGTGTCCCCCCTCCAGATCTGTTATTTTCCCACCCAGTACTATTAAGCTACAGGGAGAGGTAACTGATGACAATTATCTTGCTCACTTATACAGGTACTGAAACATGCCTCTTCACAGGGAACATTGTCACAGTTGCTGTTAAAAATAATGGCGGTAGGCAGTGATAACCACAGTTTGCTTCATACAGCACACAACAAATGTCCAGAGGAGGAGATTATTGCCAGTTTATTTTTTTGTTGATGCAAGTTTCATTTTTATCCCTTCCAGTCATGTGATATAAATATAGAACACAACTTGGTGGAGGTAATAATTCAGCACTCTGTCATGTTTCCTATAAATACAGTACAATGCATCCTGAAGCAGGCATTTGAAGCAAAGGTTTTCTAATAGTTTGCATGATATCATTCTCAAAAGCATCTTTTTGTACTATATGTTTGAAACACACTAAATGCAGATGAAACAGAAGCAATATAAACACATGTTTTATGTCCTGGTATGTCTTTATACCTTGGTCCTTTTTTCATCAGTTTTTGGAAATAAGATTGATGTAGTGTATTTTTATTTATCCAGAGGTCTTTCATATCAAGTGCTTAGATCAAAACCTTTCCGGAGGAAAGTATACCGTTGAAAAATGGTTAACTTTTTCTCTATGGAAGCTGCTTAGTACATGACATTGCCTTCTAAGAACTCTTTAGGCTAAAAAAGGTAGCATTTTTTTTTCTAAAAAGAAGTTACACTCCATATTGAACTGTTTAGCTCTTCCAAGCATGAGAAACCTCCCAACCAACGCAACGACTGTTATTCTTAGTTCTAACCAGGAGTGAAGTTTATGCCATATCATTTAATGTCAACCTGATGAAGACACGGTAGTGTCGAAATGCGTTGTTTGTTCTTATAATCATGTTTTTAAATTAATAAAGAGATTTTTTTTGAAGAAAATAAACGGCAGGAATTAAATAATTAATCCTTCTGAAGCAAGATGACAAGACTGCGACCATGAATGTCTCTATGGAAACTCTTTTGGTAAGCCATTTAACCTGAAAGTCTGGCTGAAAGAATTTTGAACTTTTGCATTGCCGTAGAGACTCTACTTTCATTACATGTAATTACCTTATACTGGTCAGCACCTCATCAGTATCAAGCATTGTAGTGCACAAATGACTTTCTTGTTGTTGTTGTATATTATATATAAAATGGATATATAAATATGGATTGTAGCATACAAAAGTGTAATCACTCAGACTGCGCAGTCTGTATCTGATCTAATCTCGTTATCTGAGCCGAAGCAAATATAACCCTAACCCTGAATCATTCAATGCACAGAGCAACTACTTCCCCTCAGGCATTATTTGCACATGATTATTAGAATCCAGAAATTAATGGTGAAAATGTGATTTTCAGCTAAAAGTTGTGGTGGGCATTGACTCGGCAGAATCCAGTAATAAAAGATATTGATTTAAAATGGTATGCAACAGGAATTTCAAATGAATAGCATCCTGAATGCAATTTAGTGGGTTCATTCATTTAACCTGTGGTTAATTATTACCATGACCAGATAAAATGATAAGCCACTCTAATGAAGTGGAGCAGCATTATAAGCAGTAAGCAAAATGGAAAATAATATTTTGGTTCACACCATGTGGTTTTGTTTGGGCTTACAGCTGGCACTGGTTTGGGAGGCATTTCTTTTTGTTACATTTTTTTGTGGGTATTTGAGTGTTGCGTTTTCAACCTGATGCTTTTTTAGTGCTGATTTGAAAGCTTGAAAATAGATTCAGACAGTAGCTGGAATTCTTTACGGCCCAGTCCTCTTATTTAGTTACACTGAAATTCCTATAAATTAACCCTTTTGTTTTCATTGAAAAATGCAGTGTGGCTTGAATGACAAGTAATGCAAGTTTCTTTTGATGCTGCATGTGTTCTTGTATATATCTGTAGCCTGTTGCTACAATTATTTGGTTTACATAGCTGTGAAACGTGAAAAAATCATTTCACATTAAATTTCAGAATGCATTAAAACTGTGTTTTGTATGAAACATAATGGCCTGTTTTATTATTATTTGTTTGATTTCACCATAGTTTACAAGGAGGAATGGCATAACTGTTCTGTGAACCAGGTCCTTGGAGACACTCAAGTACAATATTGTGTCTTTCACAGTGTCCTCTGCTTGACACATTTCAAAATATATTTACTAAATATTCCTCAGGATTTAAAGAGAAACAAGGGGTCTGTTTTAATGATGTAAACGCACCGTGGATGTAAATATTGCTATACTTTATCTTTATTTATTCTGATGGGGGTTTCTGCCTGGGGTGATTTTATAGACCAATGCATTAACCCTACTGCCTGCTATAAAATATATATAGTGGAATGAGGTTTGTGAAAAATCAGGTTTATTTATTTTAGATCTGTGTCTTATTAGATCATTCAGATCTCCACTAACCTTATAGATTTTTGAAAATCATTTGATTTAGAACTCATGTGTTTATAAATTTCCACAAAATGATCTGAGGGTGGTCACCTTAACGTAACCTTGTGTGGTTATAGGGAAAGGAGGTGGCATCTTATGTTTTTGGCTATTAGTCAGTTTAATTTTATCCTAGCCTCACTATTACACGTCCAGAACCTTTATCTAGGGTAATTTGTTTTTTCTATCAATACATGGTATCACACAGCAGACAGGCTTTGCGAAATTGATAATTCATTTATTACAGGTTCAGTGTACATCATGTATACCCATGTGTAAATCTATCCATTTGTTTTAATGCACCTTTTGTCTTCACTGCTCTTGTTAAAACTTGTTGTACAGGAAGACGAATCCCAGTTGATTCACCTCAATCCAATCAGTATGTGCAGTTGCCTTTTCTTATTCAAGGATGTGTGATGGGTTTTTCTTCCTAATTAAGCTATGTCATTATATTAAATGCATTTTTTTTTGGGGGGGGGGGGAGGGTGCATTTCAGAAGTACCGCTGCTGCTTGCTAGCCATATATTCTCCCATCTTTTACTACGAGTTTAGTAAGACACACCTGAGCTTGTTATCTATACACTGTGGCTAATCAAGCTCATAGTAAAACCTGGAATGGGTGAAAGCACTATGTAATAGGAGTCATTTCCATCCCTTGTTAGATCTAATGCAAATACTAGTCCTCCGCCCTTGTAAGATGCAAACCGGGGGCTCATTTACATTCTTCCTTATACAGTGGTAATTGCCTAGAAAAGAGGTTCTTCTGACGATTAATTCATTACATTTTGACACTGATAACACCCAGTTCATACATCAGGTGGGGGTGGGTAGAAAAAAAGGAAGAGCTGCTGGAATGTTTTCTTGGTAAATTCATCAGTGTGTAACTTGTAAGGCATTTTTGTGATCCATGTGCATCTGCCAGGACTTGCTGGTAGTGTCTTCTTTAGCACACAGTCGACAGTAAGATGGCTGAAACTGTTGCGTTTTCCAAGAGACTGATACAGTTGAAACAAAAGAGAATTGAGCAGACACAAATGATCTGTGTCTAGCTAAATGGGGCTTAGCTTGAAGCCTTAAAAAGGGAAATGTTCTTAACCGACTTGCAAAAATAAAAGACAACTACTGACTCATTAGACCCCTCTAGATTAAAGCCTGTGCTTTTTAATTCATCCAATTATGGAGAGGAATGGTAGTTCCTAGCGCCATGTTACATCGAGACTCCCAACACTCTTAGGTGAAATGTATTTAAAAAAAAAAAGTCAATACCTGTCATACAGTAAGAGAAATAAGTCGCCAAAGTAAAGTAAAAATGTCCTCCTTTTTCACCCATTTTTTGCAGACCCCAGGAACTTTTATCCATGCATATGTATATTACAGGACATCCGAGTTTAATGATAACTTGTTTAATGAACTTGTTTTGTCAACATGGAAATATACTAGGGAACGCACTTATTGTGATGTCTATATCATTTATATTAAATTATTTATTTCTGCTTTAAAATGGAACATTTTCCTGCAAAAATATCTTTATATATATATATATATATATATATATATATATATATATATATATATATAATATTAAAAAGGTCTAGCATGCGTGGGATTCGAAACTATAACCATGTTGTGTTATACTGTCAGTGCTACACGATTAGTTGATTGAGAAAACAAGCAGTATTTTGAAAGATGAAGTCAGCCAGCTGAGAATTCTCAGGACTTTGTTATTTTTTACATTTTGGTTGTTTTTGCAGATTGAGATCTTGGCCTTAGAAAAAATGTGGTTTCCTGTTAGTGTAACGCTCATTGTGGTCCGTTGTGGCGAAATGAAGTACGGTTATCGGTGCACCCCTAGTTACTATATACTAAATGTATGGATCAAGCTTATCGTGATAGTTTACAAAATCAGGTGAAAGCTTTTAATACAATCGGGATAATACATAATCGTTATTTTCAAAATCTTGTTTCTCGTTACTTGTTAAAACTGTAACTTTACTGCTATACTACTTGCAAATGTTGTCAAGTGGACGAGCAAACTTTGTGGCATGAAAGCTCGGGCGTCTTCATTGAAAGCTGCATTGGAAGCATGTCTTGGGTTCGATTCCCACACAGGGTTTATAAATGTATTTTGGGTTTGATTCCCACACAGGGTTTATAAATGTATTTTATTTATGTGTAACAAACACATTTTCTATATATATATATATATATATATATATATATATATATATATATATATATATATAATATATATATAAAATTTGAACCCTAACTAGTCATACTTTCACTCCAACTACATAACCACCACGCTACACAGATTTACATCTTAACCCTTTCAACAGACTAGGCTACTATTTACATTTTCCCTATCCAAACAGCAATACATTGCCTCAATATAGGTTGAACAATTTTGCTATTCCCGTAATGTGTGTGTGTGTGTGTGTGTGTGTGTGTGTGTGTGTGTGTTATTATGCATTAAGTGAAAAAAGAGGGGGACCAAGGTTGCGCCTATTGTTTCTTCTAACTTGTATCAAAAACACCAAGCCAGCACCAAGCAAATAGGCACAACTGTAAAAGCGGTGGGGGTCAAGGTTGCCCCAATTGTTTCTACTAACTTGGCTTGTGTTTTTCAGGCACAAAAAAAGCGGATCGAACTTGCATCAGAAACACAAGCCAAGTTAACAGAAACAATTGGGGCAACTTTGTATCTGTGTAAAAAGGTTAACTAGATTAACCAGATAATGAATTACTACAGAGGCTTGTGTTTACACTGTATTTCAACACAGTTTACTGTGAAAGATTGGCCACAGGCATTAGACTTGTAAAACACACCAGATGTTTGAAGGCATATCGGTTAATGTCCCTTGATTTCCAGTGGCAGAGGAAGACCCATTCCTGACCAAGGACTCGGTACAGAACAAATCAATTCTTTGTTGCTTTCATATAAATGTGTTTGAAATAAAAACTTTTTTTTTTTTTTCTGAACGATCGAGGCTCCTATTCACAAATCTTTTAAAGTCTGTTTTGGCAGGTGATTCAAGAATCATTGGTTAAATACAGAAATAGCCATACAAGAATATAAACAAACCGGTAAAACAACAAGGAATGTTTAAGGCCCTGTCCATACTACATAACCGATCTCGAGAACCATACTCAGAAATGTTTTAATTAATCCAGCTCAAAGCGTCCACACTAAAGTACCATTTAATGTTTAGTCAGGCTTAATGTGTACAAACACTATTAAAATCCTAGCAGCGCAATGGACTGTGGGACTTAATATGATAGTATCCCACCATGCACTGTCTGTTTACAACCTTACAAATATGGAGCTTATGCCCACGGAAGACATAGCACTGCTTAGCATGAACATTATGGGTTTGTTTCTTAAAAACACAAGGTATCAGCAGTTGGAGAAGGCAGCAACAGTCTAGCCATAGGCAAGCTTTGCATAGGCTCCATCTACAAGCCATGAGTAGGAATTTTATTCTACAAAGTATGCTTCTTTGGGTTACGATTATCCCCGTTCACCGTCCCTTTCCATTTAGGCAAAGCCAAAAACAAGTGTTGATAATGACTGGGTCACCAACTTCCGTATGACCAGGCAAACATTTTATGCACTGTGTTAGTCGCCAGCGCACACACCTTCGTATCCCAGTCAGGCTGGCATTTGGCAAAAAATGTGGCGTATCAAACTATCTCATGCCAAAACATATCAGAAAGCATTTTGGGATATTGGAGGATACACAAAAAATGTATCGGTATTACAGCGTCCACACTTCTGACAAACCACACTACCTGATGTGATCTAATTTAGAACCAGACTCGAGACTACCCCCTAAGGTGGTCTCGAGTACAGTATTAAATGCTATGTAGTGTAGACGCTAACCGTATTTAGCAATTTTAAGCATAGTGTGGACAGGGCCTTAAAATGAAGAAAAGTGCACAGTATTGTAAACTGTGCAAGTGTGTCACCCAATAATCACATTCCTTTTAAAATTGAAGATGTTTGTGAGAAACAGCAGCTTTCAAGTGTTTTTTAAAAATATATATTTTTTCTTCTTTTATTAAGGTTTAGAAATTTTTACTGTGACTTGCATGGGGTAAATGAATCGCTTAATAAGTAATCAAGGAAGTGTGCACAGCGTGAAGCAAATTACCTGTATTAGCATTGCAAAATGCTGCATAATTTGCAGTTACTGCTATGCAGACCTTTGAAAGAGCAGCTATTGCTAATTGCTGCCTAACTGTTTCGTGGTTACTTGCAGGAATGATCTTATGAACATTTGTATCATTTATTGTACATTACATCAATTTTATGAAAAAAAGGAATTCAAAACTGCTGCTCCTAGGTGAATGCTCACTTTATGAAATTGGGAATCATGGTTTGCAAATTAGAATGGTCAGAATTCTCTCCATGTGAGGAGAGATTGCCTTCAGAGCAAAGCACATATTTGCTAAGAGCTAAATGAAAAGTAATGTGTTAGCTTACAAACCTGTTTTTCCACCCTCCAGCGCCGTTGCTGTATTGCACTTGATGTACTGAACCACCCAGTATTTACTTAAGCAATTATTTCTTTGCTCTCTGTTGTAGTGAAAAACAAATCAAGATGTTCAAAAAAGCCACTGGAAAATAAATCAAAGTGCCATTTTATATAAGTATATTCTATAAAAAGGAACAGATTGCATGCAAGTATATAAATACTATAAAGATTACATATGCTTTCCAGTCATTACTAAGGAGGTGCGGTGCATTTAATACAAGGGTTTTATTGCTACCTCCCTTTTATTCAGCTTGGTTTACACTGCATTTTGCAAAGCACACTCCAATAACAGAATTAGATAAGCATCCCATTTGCAGTGATGTAGCAAACCTGTCACAATGAAATCCTAATGGTAGGCAGCATGGCTCCTAATGTGAGCCTGTTACAATGTTGTGGAACACATGCTCCTATACAGTGTAATGGGTTTTTTGTTGCTGTCAAACTTTTTGTTGTTAAGACCTGTCTTCTGTTGTACACCATGACAACACATTTCATTTGATTGTTGTATTAGAGTAAACATTAGGTCAGCTTTCGTTAGGCTCTTTAGTTTAGTCTTGAGTTAAATCCATTTTTGGAAACATGGATATTCTGTGTAAAACCTACTTCCTATTCATTTCAAAGTGATGTTCTGTGCTTTTTATAATATTGTTAATATGATAAAAATCCAAGCAGAAAGACCATAGGATAATATAAGAAAAACATGTTTATTGTCTACTCTCTTTCTAAGGTTCTTTTGAAGTTTTTTTTTTTTTTTTGCTGTTCTGGGCACTGTGTCAAGATTTTAGATTTCCTTTTAAAGGAAAAAGGTTTGGGGAAAAATGTTTATTTTGTGGTTCTTAGAGGTAAGTAATTGCTCTGTTTTATGGGTTTAAAGTTATTATTCACATTTTACAGTACAGTACATCCATATCTGCTCCCCCCCCCCCCAGTATTGCTGCAAATAACTTGCTTGGTGGTGGTTCTGCTGTGTGGAGACATGTGCACATACAAACTGCCGTACACATGTTCTATAATATATTATGAAAAAACAAAATTGCCATTGGGCAACACCCTTTGTAATTAAGTGTAGGAAAAAAGTAGGATTGTGGCCCAGTCAAATCCATGAAGACACTTGCGTCAAGTATCTGTAATTGGGATGTATTTTTGTGATTCATGAATAGTAGATATTGCCCTGTATCTGCAGGGGTTCAAATAACTGGTCTTAACTAAGGACCCAATTCTCTAAAATTAGAATGATTTCAAAAGCAGCTTGGTTTGAACTAAGGACCACTTTACATATAATGGCAAATTTTCACACTGAGAAACATCATGTTAACAGAAATAAAAATGATTTGCTTACCATGGCTATTGTAACTATGGGTTTCTTGATTCCATGAGGACCCAATTAAACTTAAAAACCTTCTCTGGAGGAATGCATATCAACATATATTTTAAGCATGGAGTGTAAGGAGTTTTGAGATTTGCTCGTTGTTATAAAATAGAATAGGATCTTCATGTGACAATTCAAAATAAAGTTGGAGAATATACCACCACTCGTTATATCGCCCCTCGCTATACTGTGGATTTGGAGGTGGCTCCCCATTTTTACTGTCCAACTGCGTATGCCTTAGCTGCAATATACATACACTTAGAATTACTGTTCGTTTTATTTTGTACTGCACATCACAAACAACAATATACAAAACAATTAAAAACAAAGCATTAATATCGTACTGTTGTCATATACACACTTATTGCACAATAACAAAGCAAATTAAATATCTACTTGCTGAAGCGGTTTTTATTTTAGCCAACGAGGTGCTCACATGTGGCAGCAATGCACTCGCAAAAGTCACAAGGCAGTGACGTCAGCTCCCTAGCAACAAGCCTCCTATGTTTGGAATGGGATTCTTTCAATGCAGTGGGTTTGTGCATTTGAGAAAGGAGAGGAAGACTCATGAAATTACCCTCCATTGTATGAATTAAAACGGTGTGCTGCTTTTTATACGAAAAATGAGAAAATGCAGGTTGTGTAGAGGATTTATACTGGACCCTGACGCCCCCGATTAAAATGAGGGAGTGGTTGTACAGTATTTATATGTTAGTCTATTTGTTTTTCTATGGGTCTCTCGCTATATCGCGGCCCTCGATATATAGCAGATTTGTATTGGACCCCAACACCCGCGATATGTCGAGTGGGTGGTGTATTATACTATGTAACGTTTAAAACACACCTTCAGAACAGATTGTCAGACATGTACAAGTGGAAGTCCATATTTGAGTGTGTGCATTACAATGCCATTGGAATGGAATAGTTGCCTAATAGTGTGGATTATTTTTATCTGATGTGTACCCAAGATAATAGCTATGCACGTATTGTTTGTCATGGCTGTAAGTAAATACGGCAGTGGAAAAAAACTGCAGCTGCTACAGTAGTTTGCTAATATAGAGATTAAATACAATGGGGTGTATATAACCCATCATAAGGGGTTACATACTGAACTGTATACATTCCATATTTTGTAATGTCATATTTATAGTCTATGAAAAAAGGTTAACACTTACAGTTCTACTTTGTTATAAAGCTGTCTTTATACCGTGGGACTGGTTATAAAATAGTATGGTCATGGCTTCCATTTGCTCCTTAATTCCAATAGCACTTGCATTCTCATAACTAGGTGAAACACATATGACATGGTCATTCAACTGTGGATCTAACTACAGCATTGTAAAGAGGGAGGACTACAGTATTATGGCAAGATTGTCAAGCTAAGCATTTGTGAAGTTTTCCCCCTTACATTAAATGACACTATAGAATGATATTGCTGAACTATTTTTCTTTTGGTTGTGGAAGACTACAGGAAATTAACTTTTTTTTTTTTAATTCAAGAGAGACCAATTATTATTTTTATTTATTTTTCCCCCAATTTGGAATGTCCAATTGTGTTTTTTCTCCTTGCGACAGCGAGTCCCCACACAGCACAGACATTCTGAGGAAGTGTGAGTGTCCTCCGATCTCACAAGCCTAAAGCCAGAATCACTTTTACGTCGAGCAATCCAGAGCAGAGGTGGGTGGACTGTCGATCCCGGAGAACAGAGATCAGCCCTGCTTTTTATCCACTCTGAATGTGCTCGGTGTCTGGCCAGTAGGGTTCTCTGTTGCATGATGAGGAAAAGGAATACCTGCCGGTTTCCCATCCCCCATACCGGGAGCGTCGGAACCAATGTGACGCCCCCCTTCGGAGTCCCCAGCAAAGTTTGGCCTCTTTGCACAGCCAGGACGCAAACTGATGGCAGTGCATTAACTGGATGAGCCACTCGGGGACCCCAGGAAATTAACTTGAGTATTCAGCTCAAGAGCAGGTCGCTAACCTTAAAAATATCAGACACAGATTTTTTTTTTTAGCAATTAACACTGGTTTCCTGGTAACGCGATCGCTCCTGGTATTGAGGTAAATGTTATCACATCCAGAACAGTATAATCTGGCTGTGTAAATGATGCATAATGATATGTTATCCATACATTCTTTTTTCTTGCTTTCCATAAAAGCTTCTCTTTTAAATTGCTCTCCGGTATACTTTTTTTCCCCTTGAATGTCATTCATCATCTGCCCCTCGCAGCTTTATTATTTGAGTCTGTCTTTGTCTGGGATCACAAGCTCCTTTTACAAGTTGCTGCTAAATTGTATTATTATACTTAAACAAATCAATTTTCCTGCAGTTTTTCCCTGTCATTATGAACTGCTGCAGTTTGGAGTTCATTGATTTTTCACAACCCTGGAAAAACAGTTAATGAATAGTACAAAGGTGTCTCGAGAGAGTCTTGTTTTAAGGAGACCCCCCCCACACACACACACATTCTCCCCCTCACACACACTCACTCACTCCTCTGTACTGAAGCTACAGCTCCAGCTCGGGAAGAAAGCTGCTTACATTCTTAAAATTAAAAAAAAAAATTAAACAAATAGAGGCCACAAGGGATCAGGATCTCCCACTGAACACAAAATTATACTTTGTGGTTTGGAGAACATTATAGCAAGCATTAGCTCTGCTCTGTCAACCAAGGCATGAACTCTGAAGCTCTAGGAATCAAAGAGAAAATGTCTGTGGCTTAGGAAGCCTTTTCTACACAGTACAGCACATGTAACCACTTCTACCTCTTAACACAGTGACCCTTGTAGAATTGAAATTAGACAACGACTGCCATTTCCCAGTATATGTTATTGCATATATCGCCTAAGAATTGCTGTTCGTCATGTTAAATACTATTTGATTTATCCTTCTGTTATTTGATACTTGAAAAAGTTAATTTACCTACTGCCTGATTTTTTAAAATATGGGTACACATTAACTGGGGAATTTAATTGCGTCTCATGATTGACAGCAGCGTGAGACTAAGGCAAAGATTTATTCTGTTTCCGTGTTTATGCACATATTGTGAACTGTTACTGTCTTCCCATGCTGCACATAGAACTTCAAATGTAAATAGTGATCAGTCATCTTGTCATTGTTTTTGAGGATGCTGATTGGTCACTCAAGTAAACTAGAGGTACCAGTACATTTGTCTGATTCATTGTTACTGTTGCCACTAGAAACCTGCTGGGCACGTTGTTACTGGTATACAAACCTCTTGCCTATATGGTAGAAATTCTGTATCTGATATTTGTAGCTGTTTGGGAACTTGTTTCTGCACTGCTGTTTTTAACTGTAGATTTAAAAAGTTAACGGGTTCAAGAGAAACTAATTTTCCAGAACATTTATTTTTTATAAATATTTACTTCTCGCATAGGTTGTAATTGCTGGTTGGATGTTGCAGAGGCAGTGCTTTACAGAGTCTCTTGAGAATTATAACTGGCAAGCCAGAAATATTAATTATTGCGGTATTAAGTTTTAACCACTTCTTCACCCTGTCATATTGAAGTTGTTTTAGGATCCACCCAGGATGGGGAATCTTAAAGTATTGCAGGGTATTAATCCCTCTGCACATACTTAAAGGAAAAAGAAAAGTGGGTGTGCTTCAGCGGCCTGGTTCTAATTTTGCCTTTGTGCCAAACTCTCTGCAGTTACATTGTTGCCCTCTGCATGTCATTAAACTTCAAACCCCAAATACCATGGTCTATTATTAGGGGAGCAGTAACACTGTAGACTGTTTCTATTTGAAATCTGTCATGTGGACACTGACCATCATGACTAGAACCCCTTTCACAAAGGCGAGTTATTAATGCTTAAAGCCGGCCTTGAAGCAGCATGTTGGGCTATGTGAATTGCCTATACCGGTACAGAGACGACTTATTTTGTGACGGCTGTGAACCACATCGCGAGATAGTTCAGAGACAGCACATACCTGTTTCAATGCCGGCATATATCTTCACACAGGCGGTGTGTGAAAGGGTTATGACGGTATTATAATTATAATTTTGTGATTTGTAAATGGGTCTTTTTAAGAATTTCGGCGACGTCTCAGATGGCTCAGGACCTGCATTTGTGTGTGAAAGTGGTTCAAGAGAAATACTGGCATTGTTCTAAACAGTGGCAGATTTAAATACACCTTTTATCTCTATGAATCCTGCAGATGCTTACCACCAGAGGTAACTTATTAACCCCCATATTGACTTAAAAATACTGTGAAAAGAAGTCAGTGACAGAGCAGGTTAACTGTAGGGTGACGTTAAGATCTGAGACTGTTTGGCTCATTAAAATAAGACCCTCTTGTGGTTGGTACCTACTGTAGTGATATAAGTGGCAGAGAATGCTAAAAACATATTTTCATTCTTTTTTATGGGTTTCTCGGGCTCAGTTACTTCCAAAAAACCAGGTAATGCACAAAGAAGTTATATTCTTCCGTGTTATTTTAAAACGCTTGCTTGGAAAGAATCTCACTTTGTCAAATTCAGATGGATTGCTAGTTTACATTTGTGCCAGAGGAGTTAAGAGAGGGCAGTGACTAGGATGAAAGAGAATGCATCTGTTAATGGGTTTATCTGTCAATCTGCTGTAAGTTGTGATCTCTGCAAATTAGATTTGGCAGTGAACCTATACCACTGTAAATGTTTAAGGTGTAACCACAATAATGTAAAATACGATTCCTTGTACTGTGTCCTTAACCGGAGGTGGAGTGTGAAGGAGCTTATCCAGGCCTTAAAAGAAAGTCTTATATTAAACAGTTGTAACAGCATAATGATGTTTTAATTAAAAGCAACAAGAAGGATAAAATATGGAGGGCATTGTATAAATAGTTTATGGTTAGACAATTGTGAAATGTGACTGAATAATTAAAAAAAAAAAGAAAACATATATACAAATCTTTTATACTGCTGTATATTTCTAAGCAACTAATAATTTTCTTTTTATCTTTCAGTATATATTTCTTGGAAAAGGTTAAAAAGTGGGGTGTCTTCAACAGAACATGTGAAGGGAGGGGGGGACGGCGTAGAAGAATCCAATCTTCTAAGGTATGAATTACTTTATTTTATTTTTTTTTAAATGTGGGGTGTGGAGGGTCTGAAGCATAAGGTGTGATTTGGGGTGCTGTCTCGTCACACTAGTGCCATATAAAGATGTATTATTTATTGATTACCAGTCATAAAATGTCAGATATTAGGCAATGCCACTGCTAAGATATTAAGGCGGTTAGTTAATTTTATATTAAGCAAGGGACCCATAATAAATTGTAAATGTCGAGGTTGGTTTATAAATCTTGAAATTTAATTTTTTTTTTTTTTTTTTCATTGTTAGAAAGGTAGCACTGCAATTTCATATTTGGTTCTGACACATGACTTTCATGTGTCAGAACCAAATATGAAATTGCAGTACAGTAGACTAAAGCATCCATAGTGGTACAATTCTGTGGATCTTGAGAAATGCTGAAGCTACGAGAAACAGCTGAGTGGGATAAACTTAACTGATTAGTGTGTAAATGTCAGAAGATGTAGACAGTCGTGACAGTGGAAATATGACAGCAGTGAGATTGCGGCTCCTATCAGGCTATTGTTTCAATGATGGATTTCTCTCTGTACAGAATGCTGTAAGGATTTGGAAGGTATAATCTAAAACTGCAGTGGCTTTTTTGTTGGACAACAAAACAGCATTTCAGAATTCTTTGTTTTCATCTATACCGTAGGATTGTGCATGCATTACTAAATAAAGATGTCTGGAGACAAATACCACCCCACCCCCTCTTTTCCATCATTACTAATACAATGTAAAAAGCTATCTTTCAGATTTGTTTTTACCAATTTACAGAGAACTATGTAAGCAATGTACTGGTATTGGTTATGTTAATGACTGAATAGAATATAAAGTAAAATAAAAAAACTTCTTGGTAGAGGACGGGGCATTTGAATGTAATGCAGAATCTTAATGTTATAGAATTTTCACTAATCCAATTACTGAAAATTCTGGCAGATCTATATATTTATACCTTGATCTCCACCTGTACATTTATACCTTGTTGTCCACCTGTATATTTATACCTTGCAGCTGCACTAGGCAGGCTGGATTCATCTTAATATAAGAAATCTGAAATAACTTGTTTCAGTAGGGCAAAATAATATACAGAATAGATAAGGAGTTTCATATGGCCTTTATTCTTTGTCACGATTGTTAATTGACATATGTTGGAGATACGTAAAAGGATCGCCTTCCTATAATTATTATTTTTATAAAATCATAATTCAAGATGACAGAATCATGATTTTGTGTCGACTTAAAAATCTTTTCTTAAATTTCACAAAATGGTAAATTTGAATAGTGTAAACCTTTGGATGTTAATTTCACTTTTTAAAACATGTACAGTGCTCCCCCCTTATAACGCTGCAGTCGGGAGCCATAGTTAAGCGACTGTGCTGTTTGTGTTCCGCCTTATAACGAGAATACTTTGGGCAGCAGTGTGGAGTAGTGGTTAGGGCTCTGGACTCTTGACCGGAGGGTTGTGGGTTCAATTCCCAGTGGGGGACACTGCTGTTGTACCCTTGAGCAAGGTACTTTACCTAGATTGCTCCAGTAAAAACCCAACTGTATAAATGGGTAATTGTATGTAAAAATAATGTGATATCTGTATAATGTGAAATAATGTATAATGTGATATCTTGTAACAATTGTAAGTCGCCCTGGATAAGGGCGTCTGCTAAGAAATAAATAATAATAATAATAATACTAGCGCTAGTGTAATGGCATTATGGGACAAATGGGAGCCATGACCGTACCGTCTTATAACCTGTTCCGCAGTATAAAGGGCTGCCTTTATAAAGGGGGCACACTGTATGTCCTGCTACTTATTAAATCTGTCTTCATTGGCGGAGCTAAATGTGCGATTGCATACAAATCCATTAAGTAGCGTGTGTGTGTGTGTGCAGAGGTGGAAAAGGAAGTAAACACAATGAAGATCAGCTCTGACAGCAGGAATTTGCACCACATTCTTGTCTCGTTGCTGCAAGGAATGTTTTTACTGGATGTTTTGACTTATTTCCTTAAGCTGAAGAAAGCGCAAGGAAATTAACTGAAACATCCCAGGGGAGGCTTCACTATAGATGCAGACATATTTGTGTTTATGCAAGTGCTATATATATATATATATATATATATATATATATATATATATATATATATATATATATATATATATATATATGTTATTTGTTTAATTTATAGTGTTTTTCATAGATGAAATTATACCATTCTAATTAGGTAAATTCAAGATATCATCTTTTCAGCTTTTACAATATCATTATCACAGCAGCACAAGGAATATCTGATAAGGTGTGACTGGCAAATTATGGTATCATGTTTGCCATTACAAGAACGTTTAAGATAAACACTGTTTAATAAATGTTGTTAAAAGGGTATTGTTCAATTATTTTCTTAAGAGAGCGGAGGAAAATGTTCCTCTGAAATGTGTAAGTGCCAATAAAGAATCTGGTAACCAATTCATAACAAGCAAGGAATTTAACAGGAGGTCAAAGTTCAGACTTGGATGAGTTTTGTTGCTCTGATAACCTAGAGGCTTGTCTCCAAACAGTATGGTACACAGAGAGGGCTTTGTGTACTCGGCTAAATTTACAGGATAGGAACCCTGGCAATCAAACCTTCCATACCAGCTAGACTCGGTGATGTGTCCTAACTTAACTGGCAGATATATCCATTCTGCTTTATTTCTTGCATGTTTGCAGTTGGCAAGTAGTGGGAGTTTCTAATCTGGGTTTAAGCTTTTCACAAATTCTTATACTTAGTTTAATTCATACAGTGATAACAATAGTTGTTTTACAGTGATTACCAGGGATCCTAGGAATCGGTTTGCTGCAGAAAAACACAGGTTTTCTATGTTTCAGAGAATTTTTAGTTTTACATTTGCAAAAAACATGCAAGGCTCCACCTCCCACATTCCATTGAAATACATACAAAAAAACAAACCGAAAAATGTACTGTATTGTAATACGCGTCTGGCGGTTTTAGGTAGAATTTTTGCAAATCTGCCGCTCAGACGCTGTCAGGACATCTAAATACATATATTTAGGAAAACTAACGGCTTTTCATTAAACATACCATCTGAAAATATATATATATATACCTGAATCTCGCCCTCACAATGGGGGGCTCGACTTTTACACAAGGTCGACTTTTACTCGAGCAAATACAGTATTTCCATGGGTAGGACAACCATAGAGGAATGTTATCTTCTGTCAGTACTGACACATTTGGAGTAATTGGGATGCTCTTTTTCTTGTTTGTTTGCAGTATAATTTGACCAGCTAAATTTAATGAAGCCATATAATACTGTAAAACATTTTCTCCTGAAAATTCAGGTCTGTGAAATAACATTGGTTATTTAGGAATTAAATTAAATCTAATTTTAGATTGGCCTCAATCACTTTGCCTCTCTCTAGGGTTTGGCATGTGCAATTGCATTAATTCAAACCCCTATATACATTTATTTTGTATTTTAGAATTAGTTTTTTTTTCTTAATTAAACTCATTAAGCATGCCAGGTGTTCAATGTTTTTGTTTCTCCACACTCCAGGTGTTAAAGCTATCACACCTGCTAATGTCATTTCCTTTTCTTCAGTTACTGATACTATTCATGGTTATGAGCCAGGGTAAAAATAATTTGTTCACAGAAATCGACTAGTAACATTCACCAGGGACATTTTATCCAATTGCTAAATGTTCCTTTTAACGTGGGAGGGGGTGAAACAGCTGAATCACAGCACATTTAAAATCACATCTTGCAAAAATGTTGAAACCATTTTTTTTTTTTTTATCATATTAAATAAACACGGATCCACAGCTATTAAACTAGTCAAATCTCATGAAGGTATTTTACCTAATGAACAAAAGTGTTTAAAAAAAACCTCCCCGATGTATTTTAATTAATACAAATTCCCTAACCAACTAAAGCTTGGCTGTTTGAAGTCATGTTGCTTGTGTATTATAAGAAGGATCTTTCTATATTTAATTGACTAACTGAGGACTTCTGTTCTTTGGAGGGGGGAGGTAACGCCTTATATGTTGTTTCCTCTTTGACATTAGAGCCACAGGTTGAGGTATGTAGACAGGGCAGTGGTAGTGATCTTAAATGATAAGCTTATCAGGACTGTGGTAGTCTGTAAACTCCTTTTAGAAACAACATGATGGGAGGTGTTTTGCTGGAAACTCCAGCTAGAAAAGCATCCTTTCTATATACAGGTGTACTCCACTTATAACGGACTCCAAGGGACAATGGAAATCAGTACTTTATAAACGAAGTACGTAGTAAACACAATTCGAAATGCTGTAACCGCGAACATAAGTACCTTAAATATATACCACAAGAAAGCTTAACTACCAAAGAACAGGAGTTTTATTATTTGTACAAAACATACCTCTGTGGGCTGTACAATGTAATAGGTAGTACCATTTATATTTTCGCTAAATGTAATTACAATTGTATACGTTATACGTTTAAACTGTGCAACAGTGGTGCCAACAAAAACATAGAAGAATAAAAATAAACAGCAACTGTTTTTCCTGCCTGTCTCAAATGCCGCCGTGACTGTCAATTTACTGTCCCGGATATACTTTATTTTGCGCAAAATATAAAAAAATTGAACATAATAAACGGTAATGTATATATTAAACTGTACATATTAAACACAAAAGACCTGCCTGTGGAACAGGAAAACTACTTTCTAGTAATTCCCCATAAAACCTATGTTGTTTGTCAGGCACATGTCTCCTCAATACGTTGTAAACAGAACTCTGTTCTAACAGGATCCGTAGTAAGTGGAGTGCACCTGTGTATATATTTATATATTTGCCAGACACTGGTAAATGTCAAGAGCTGCATGCATGGTGGTGCAGTAATAAGAATGCAGTTCCAAGGCTAAAAATCAACTGTTTACTGGACCTACAAACTAATATAATATGCTGCTTGCACTGATTCTTTGAGCTGTTCAAATCCCTGATATACCCGAGTTATTTTGAGCACTCTGATCCTCTTAATTGAAAAATTATGAGTTTGCAATAGGCTAGCTTGTTGACACAACAGCAAACTTCAACTGCATCCGTCCCAGATGCTCCTGTTAAACAATCACGCCTGAAAGTTGACCCTGGACTGTAGCTGGAAGAAAAAAAGGGAATGTACTTGCATTTACATAGAGACCAAGAGCAGCAATATTTAGACAGCTGCACGTGTGGCATCATGTATCCTTGTCTGTCATGAAGATATTTCTGTCTCCTTAGTGCAGACCACAAGACTTAGAAATGGACACACTGCAATCTTCATGTCATCACTCACATTCTGGGGATCTGTGCTAAACAGGCTGTGGTGGCAACGAATAGGAGATTTCAAAAAAGATGTTGCTAATGCAACTGTGTCAGTAAAACACACTATCTGTTTTTTAAAAAAAAGAAAACAAGAAAAAAGGTAATAGGTTTAAATTACAACCAAAGTCAATGTCCTTGCAAAAATATGTTTTGCATGCTTTAGATTTAAAGATTAACTGTTCCTGTGTATATAGGGATTCTGCTTGGTTATAAATAGTTTCTGTGCTGCATTTTTAAACCCAATCTTCATCACATGCCCTGTACAGGGTTCATAACGCATCTGTGGATCATTCAATTACATTATTATTATTATTATTATTATTATTATTATTATTATTATTATTATTATTATTATTATTATTAATTAGTCATTTAGCAGATGCTTTTATTCAAAGCGACTTAGAGACTAGGGGGTAGACTATGCATCAACAACTGCTGCAGAGTCACTTATAATAGGACCTCGGTTTTACGTCTCATCCGTAGGACGGAGCACAAGGAGGTTAAGAGACTTGCTCAGGGTCACACACAGTGAGTCTGAGGCTGAGCGGGGATTAGAACCGGAGATTATAAAGCCCTTTTCTTTAACCACTGGACCACCGAGCTTGCCTGTACATTCAAGTGGAAAACAAGTAATAATTACTTACTCTGTAATAACAAACATGCAATTTAAAATCCTGCGGATTAGTGTATTCATAAATTAACACCACTGTTAATTAAAATGAGATGGGGTGAGGTTGAAGTGGCAATTTATTTGCTGAATCAGCTAAAACAGTCACCTAGATTCTTCACAGTTTTTATTTGTCACTGGGGGAGAGCATAACAAACACAACAAACTGATTTGCTAACTTTAATGTATAGTAATCATTTGAAGTAAACATCACAGATGAATGTATGTATAGTAAATAACAGAAACAACCAATGTATTCATTAAATGAAATAAGTTATACAATTATTTAAATCCAAATACTTAGAAAGTTGCCAACAGAATGAGTAAATTACACCTTTTAACAAAAAAATGTCAGATCACAATACACAACAAGCAAGCCTGCTTGGGGGGGGTCAGTTTATCACATGTTTTGTGGGGTCTCAAACAACCACTCTGGAACCCACAACTGCACACTTAGAATGTCCCTGATATTACCCAGCTCAGCGTAATGGAAAAAGGCCATGACTGTGCTGTAGCCACTTTAATCTCCAAAATTGGTTTTGCTACAAGCTGAAAGGGGTATATGGAATGTGATTCTCTGAATACAGTCTCTCAGTATTAAATGAGTTTGTGTGTGTGTGTGTGTGTGTGTGTGTATGTTTGTGAGCCCAGGAACACATTTTCACCTGTTTCTATCAACTGTACTCGGGATGCCAGCAGAGGATTTACTGAGAGAGATTGTTTAAAATGATAAACAGATGCCCATAAACAGGGATTTAGATTGCATGGGGAGAGTTACGATAACTGCTCGATGCTTTAGTCTGATTTCCATTGATGAAAACCCATGTCCATCAGTAGTGAATTTAGCAGCTCCCTGGATTGCATTTCTGTGTCACCATTGCAAATGTTTAAGTCAGTTTGTCACACATCAGTTATTCTGCGGTAGACTGGTAGAGTCTCTGGGCTAGGACCAAGTGTTGGTGGTTGGCAGGCTTGGCAGCCACCATGTCTATCTGCAGTCTGGAATAAAGAGTCATTTTAATATCACTATGGAAAGTTTATGCAGTAGGAAAGAGCAAGTGAATAATTTAAACAACAGAAATGTTGAGTTCTGACCTTTTTTTGTTGTTTAGTTATAAACTAATTAAAAGTAAAGAGACTTTCAAGAGAAGTCTTGTCAAACATGTTAAAATTTCAGCATGTGTAAAACATTTTTTACAGAATATTAAACTCTGTGCCTGATAAATGTTACAAATCCTGTTTTGCAGTATTGAGAGACACTTTTCAGTATAGTTGACACAGATTTAATTTATATATGTCTTCAGTGTACCGAGACACAGATCAATTTAAAACTACACTGAAGAATGTGGTCAAAATCCATTGTATACGGGACCAATAGTTATATTTAAATATTATACTTTAGATTTTTGTTTTGTTCAAATGTTATGACTCTGTGTTAAAGTTACAGATTATTGTGTCGCACCGACCCAGCTTTAGTTCTTGTCTATTGTAACAAACTCATTACTTTCACATTTTAACTGTAATTTGTTATTGGCTTTAGCTTTTTTGTCATTAGTAGTAGTAGTAGTAGTGTTTTTTTTTTTTAGCATTATAAAAAAAATTAAGCATGTTTTACAAAGTGTCAAATCTTGTTAAATAAATAAAAAATACATGCTTTCGACAAGGTACAATAAAGGAATAGAGCTTGCAAAAGGGTTACAAAAATATCCTTAACGTTGGACACAAGCAATGCGAGCGAATAATTTAGAAGTCACTGCAGTCAAATGGGAGTATCCACACCAGCAGCACGCGACGCGAGCGACGTCGCTTTGAGAACATTTCACATCGCTAAAATAGGCTTCAAATCAGACTACTACTACTACTGGTCCCACTAAAGAAAAAAAATATACTACGACTACAACTGTACAATTACTGCTAATAACAATGATAACAATAAAACTGTTGGTTGTATAGGGATGTTCAATAACTCTGATCTATAGATTTTACAAGACCAACCTTTATTTTACAACGGAGTTGCCAGAGGTCAGGGTGGTAACCAAACAAGACTTGTTTTGTAATGGGACAGCCCATCTCTAGTATGTCCGGTAGGAATGCATAGGTGGGGTCATGTATTTATTTCCAGCCTTTTGGATCGTTTCCTATGAATTATAATTTGTGCCAAAAATAAATAAATAAATAAAAATCAAAATACATTACATTAATTAATTCATTTATTTATTTTGTTTTTTTCATTTTGGCACAATCTTTTCACTCTAGTATTTCTCATTGAACGTCAATCATACAGGAAGGGCGGGACACTGATGCTGGTGAGTTCGACTATCTACTAACTGGTCTGCTGGTTAGTCAGCGTGGAATCAAGAATTGATTTGTTTATATAATCTGATTTGTTTTTATATACAGTAGTTGTAATTTGGTCCTCTGAAAGACCTGGGGCACGTCTGTATGTCATACAATGTCGTACTAATATAGCGTTTCTATATAATGTTGCTCGCACAGATTGCAGGTGATAACTGATCAAAAGACCGATCATGTTTGAACTTACCATATCACAATATCGAAACGAGCCCCTGGTTGTTTGAGCAAAAAAAATTAAAATGAGTTAAATGTTCACCTATTTAGCAACCTCTTTTTGAGGATGTTAATTTGAATGGTTTATTCAGCCGTCAGTTCTCGATAACCAGCATACCAGTTAGTAGATAATCGAACTCACCAGCGGCAGTGTCCCGCCCTTCCAGTATGATTGACACTCAATAAGAAATACTAGAGTGAAAATATTGTGCCAAAATGAAAAAATGTAATGCACAAATTATCCTCCATAGTTTCCAAGTCGTGTCTGGTGTGGATTGACATTCGGTGACTTTGCTCAGGTCGCTCTGTCCAGCGTGGATGCAGCTTTAAGTGTTTAATTTTGAAGAAGTGGAATCGTATAATTTTGAAATAATTGAAATGCTAATGTTTCCAGGCAGGTGGATACCCCTGTCCTGCTGTTGTAATATTTTGATATTATGTCATTAAGAGATTTTAAATTGAAATTCTACTCTTTGTCATTCTTTGTTTTTTAATTATACATAAGTGCTCATTCAGGTGATGAGCTCGTGCTGGAGTGTGGATCCTTTTCTTTTCTTTCTATGCAGAATCTCAATGATCATATGATCCGTTGTAGGGCTTACTGCTACAGTGAGAGCCCCTTTACCATTGTTGGAGGTTAATTACAACAGGCTAATACCCACATGAAGATATTGGAATTTCCCCCTGCTTCGTCCTGTAATTTATCAGACTTCAGAATTATTTCCAGTGATACAGTAGTTAATGCTTCAGATGTACACTACATAGACACAGAATATAGCTCTGATACAGTTGGTTGATTTGGTGTTTCATTTTAGCATTGCATTTATTTTTTGTTTAATTATAATAAATGCATATTTTTAATTTGAATAAGATAAATGGAATCATTGCATCGTGTGCACAAGTCTGAGTTAATTATTCACATATGCACATTGTGTGTTTCAATGGTTGATGGAGTGTCTTTTTTAGTAGATGCTTGCTGCATGTAAGGCACTCTACGGAGAATGCTACTTAATTCTGAATATGCAAGTTATATACATCAGAAATTGAACAATTATTAGACCCTCTGCTCTGATATAGGCTACATGCAGCATATTCATATAAGTCTTGGTTTTAAAACCTGAAAAGGCTCCTACAAAACACACAAAATGATCTAATTCTTTTGTAAGGCTGCTGTTTGTTTTTGTCACTGGTGCCATCTGCAGCTGCAGTAGCCCATTGTGAAGCTTTTGCATTGATCTGTTGTAAGCATAACCTTCTGCACTGGATAGAAAAGGACTAAAATGGTACTGAGAGCTGGCATATTTCGTATTGCAGTAGACAAATATGCTATTGATTTATTCATGATTGGCAAGGCCTCAAAATGTGCAAATGTAAACGCATCCTGTTCTTGGTTAAGACTGATTCAGATACATAATGTAATGTAACCTGAGACCTTTTTTATGCTGTGATATGGGAAGTAATTTAGCTGGATATCCAGATCAGTGATGGGACTTGCCTTGTTTATGGTTAAGCATGTCTAATCCTGTTCTGTGATGAAATTTCATGTTTTGTATGACCAATGTAGTTCATTTAGGTAACATCATGTAAAACATACATGGAACAGACCATTGTTACAGTCCACAGTTCATTTCACAGTTATGATGTTTATGAAAATATATTTGATCTCTGCTACAGAATACCATCCCTAATTAACAAGACACGAGATATAAAACAAATAAATAAATAAAAAAGTTTGAAATTTAAAGTGAAATTGGGCTGATTAAACATAAATATAGGAAAGCCAAACACCTTGCAGCCCTGTATCTAAATGGGAACGGTTTCCAGCCTTCTTAGATGACTATTGCAGAATAAAGCTTGAGCTATAATCCAGACATGGTAGTACATTAGCAGTCAGTACATGGATATCATATTAGTACATTTGCTGATTGCAGTAACAGTTATTTAAAGGCGGATTTTAAATATTCATCTGCAATTACCACTGCAACACGGTTCAAAGCGCTATGAATATGTAAGTTATGCTTTATTAAAAATCGAAGTGAAATCTCTGCAAATTGATTCTATTTGTAATTAATGAAAAAGTATGTATAAAAGATGGGTGTTGGCAGTTTTATGCTCTGAATCTTTGCAGTTACTCTGTTGTGTCAGCCAAGTATCACTTCTGTCTTAAAAGGCATCGTTCCAGAAAGGTTATGTATTTAATACCAGTGAGATATTTGTATCAATGGCACTGATTTACTAATATCAATGAACTAATCAGTGTACTTTTGCTGAACAGTTTTTATATGCATGTTTACAAGGTCATACTTGCATTGTTGAATAAAATCTGTGCATCTCAAATGTTAAATGGAAATCTATCAATTAACAAATATTACACTTAGGAGGATTAACATTAAAATGCTATCTTGAAGTCATGCATTGTCATAAGATGTGACTTGTGTGTTCATGCTGCTAATGCATTGCAAAGCTGCAGTGCATTGTCTAGATGTCTCCTATTACCATTCATCCCAAGCAACATATTAAAAATTGATTTTGGCCAACCTTCACTCAAGGCAGAGCTAATAACACATCAAATAACTAGGAGATACCTGTTCTTTTAAAAATATGAATTCATTGATATTCCTAATACAAATCAGTTTGACATTTAAGCAGTTGATAAAATCAATGCATGTATGTCTTTACTGTTTTGTTTTTAGTATTGTATGTCTGTCTGAATGGGTTTTGAAAATACAATAATTAAAACAAAAATATTACTATAAATAAATCAAACCATAATGAAGAGATATCAAAAGATATTTATATGTATGCATAGTTTCGTGCAAGTGGCTCCACGACTATATGTTGTAAAAGATTTGATTTCATGTGCTGTGAAACCTTTAAATTATTTTTATATTTGGCAATAGAGTGAAATTAATGTAAACGCAGGTCATTTTAGGCAGATTTCCACTTTGGAAATATAGTTCTTAGCGCTCCTTTCAAGACGTGACATTAAATCTGTTTAGGTTAAAACGGAGACAGACCGGAAAAGCACTGTGCAGCAAATTGACTGTGTGGGATGCTGTTATTGCATCATATTGAAGAATGATGATTTCATGTGAGGGTAGTACAAGAACAATCAGAATATGATTTATACTTGGAAGAACATGCAATTGGTATTTGTTTACATATAGCTATCTGCATTTATGAGTTAGTGAGGATGTGTTAAAATATTTCTGAACTACTTTAAATTGAGTTATTTTATTTTATTTGGGCAGTGATATTTTGGTGAAAATGCTATAAATAACACTATTTCACCTTCACTTAAACACAGTGACATAATTACTAAATATGCTGCCCTGATTGTTGTTTATCCATGAATCATTGCTGAAGATATTTTAAGTGATTACATTAAAGTCACCTAAAACAAGCAAGCCTGAACTTGCTCTGATGTGAAAACCAAGTAATAGGATTTTCATCCCAAGGCCCTTATAGTTCATACTACAAACCCTCAGGTCTGCCAACTGTAGCAAATTAGCAATGATTCTCTCTCTGTACCAGTAGCTCACTTTATTTGTGTTGACATGTTTTTATATTTGTACACAGACATGCTTGGTTTCAAACTTGTGAAGGATTTGGTTTCCTTCATTACACATTTGGAAATTTAGAGTCAGCATTTTTAATGGCTGAAACTGAGAAAAGTCTATTTACTAATAGTGGCTGCAACACTGGCTTCAAGATTAGCCTTACTGCAGATGATACATGACTTCATTATCTTGCTTTATTCAGGTTGCCCAAATTGCTTCATTTTGCTTGTAGATGAGGATCAGTTCATTCAGGTGTACAGATAGGATTTATTCAGATGGATCCTTTTTTTTTTCATTTTTTCAGGCCAAAAATATATTGGCATTCAATGAGGATGCACAGGGGGGGTTGAGAAAATACTTCACTGAGAATTTCAAAATACATTCAGGTAAGATTATGTTTTTCCCTTTCCATTGGTGGCCAGATTGTGTGCATTCTTATAAACTGAAGAGAAGATAATGGCCTCCAAGAATACTGAAGCATAAAATCATTGAATTGTAAACACATGCACACTTCGATTATTACTAGTGCTGGGACGAACATGGGATTTTCATATTCGCTTATAATTTAAATATTCGTTCGGATATTCATCCGTTTTTCAAAAAGTAATAAAAGCCATTATAATGCTCAGAACGCAGGCAGAGACAGCATAGCAGCAGGGGCAGGGCGGCGTGGCCCCTGTGTGTACCTTTATTTTACAGCAAGACCTTACAATATGTAACACGTCAAAATAGAAAAATATCTCAGGAGTGAAGAAGTTCTGTAGGACTTACTTTATCCCAGTGAATTGACTACAAAACAAAGTATGCCAAATAATAGTTCAAGTTAAACGTTGTTTTGTTTATTCCTGAAATAAATAGTACATGTTGACAACGCATTTTATTTATTTTTTTCGTTCCTTGCCATTGCCGTTTCTTCACAGTAAACAGTGGCCATTGACACATTTTCATAAAGTAATAACTGAGCTCTTTTTCATTGGCAATTTCTGAAAAATCGCGCAAATTCTGGTGAGACGGTAAATAAGTGCAAGGTATTTTTGTCATTTGTAGCGAATACGAACATCTCATTTTTGTATCCAAATACATATTAAAAAAAAACGTAGTTTGAATATTTGGATATTTGTCCCAGCACTAATTATGAGAGAGAGAGAGAGAGAGAGAGAGAGAGAGAGAGAGAGAGAGAGAGAGAGAGAGAGAGAGAGAGAGAGAGAGAGAGAGAGAGAGACTTTATTTTAACCAATAACAAAAGAATAACAACGGCACATTCATATTACTCTCTTCCCAAAAATATAGAATGCAATTAACTTATCTCCACAAAAAGGGCATTTATCAGTGACCCTTGGATCTTTTATGCAGAGGTACAAGTAGATAGATAGATATAAATACATACATACATACATACAGGGCACTAAATTGACCAAAAAAAGGGCAAAGCCGAAATGGCCTTCAGTTCAGTACATTTGTAGAGAGCACCAAGGCCACTAAAATTAAGTCAAGATTCGACATGTTGTAATTTTATTAAAACTGAGCACACTATTTACATCTGCCAGCAGAGAGATCACACGACCTTAACAATGCCCTATTCTCAGAGTTCTCTCTCTACATCCCGGTAGGCAATCTGTTAGCTCTGATTTGTGAATTTCTGCTTTGATTGACTGTCCGCCAATACTACCTTGCTACACTTTATTTTTCTACAGTTACAGCGGACGCTGGCACCCGCTTTTCACTATTCATAGAAAAAAAATACATAGAATGTAATATATATATATATTCACAGCTGCTAATATGCAAGCAAGTAGTCCTAATTTAACTAAGTTTCACCCATGCTTTAGTAGGGTAGGTTTCTTTTTTGCATTTGTAAATTATTTGTTTCAAATTCTATGTTATATATGCCATTGTAAAGTCTGCTGTTTAAATGTTACAGACTTGTACAGTATATATGGCCCGGTTATGTAAGTGGTTAAAAAAAACTGTGGTGTGAGGTTTCATAATTACTAAGCATACTGTATATCTCCACTAGGCATTAACTAACATATGATGTATTTTCTTAGATATAACATAATAGTGATTGTATGTACATGCCAAAAAGAATCTGTGCCAGAACAGTCAAAGATAACCCTTAGTTTACAAAAAACTGTTTAATAAAAGAAAAAAATATATAGACACTTTGCCTTAAGCCCTATTTATTCTTTTATATATATATATATACTGCAGCAAATCAGTTTATGTCTAAATGGTCCCAACAGTAACAGAGTTTTCAGTTATATAAGAATTGACCTACTCTGTGCTCAGAGAAGTAGCTGGCCCAAATTTGAAGACCATGCAAGTATTCCACATAGCTGTCACGCAGTGTGCTGCTTCTCTCTCTCTCTCTCTCTCTCGATTACAATCTGTGATTTTGTTGCATGGTAGAACAATGCAAAAGGACTGTGAACATTAAACTACTGCTGTGAAATTCCATTTTAAAACAAGATATAAAAAAATATGTACACAGAGGTTTCACAATTTAGTACCTGCAGTTTGTTTATAGTGATCAGGAATGTGTTTTCATTTATAAAATAGGTGAATGATTTGGTTTTAGCATGCAGAAGCCTAGAAGGGTGTTTGCCTAATATGGCAAACCCAACCATTCCAATCCAAGCACTTGAAATGCTTATGCTCACACATCTATTAACATGCAGGGGGTATGTAGGTTTTTGGGGAGCACTTTGTTTTAACAATCTGCAATTGTGCGTGTTTTGTTAATAACCCACTGCTATAGAGACTGCATATATCATTTAATCTTGATTACCTAATTATGTTTATTTCATTAATCCATTTTCGTATTAAGGCAATTGTGTGACCTAAAATGACCTCTTTAAAAGACCAGGTAAATATCATCAAACAGTCACTCTCTGGGGTTTTTAAAGAGATTCCGTTATCATGGGCCTTGAGCAAACTTGTAAGCAATCCAGTGCTGTGTTTCAGCAATCACGTGGACTTGAACTGCTGTCGAGCTGGAATGTTTGCCCTGGTATTTCCTGAGGCTTCATAAACACACAGCGAGTGGGGGGTTTCATTTGAGCACTGCAGGAGCGCCACAATAGACCTACTGAGAACGCAGCTTGTTTGGCTTTTTTTTTCACTAATTGTACCAGTTTAAAATGTTAAAAAAGGCAATGTGTTGCAGCTTGGTATCAAGTACTTTTTTATTTTCTGAAACAAATTGTGTCCATACAGATTTGAAAATGTAAAATGCTGTTAAATGTGACAAAAATGGATACATCTCCATTTTGGCAGACTTATTTATTTTGAATGTATTTTTTTTTTTTTTAATGCTTTCAGTGTTTAGTATGTCAAATCTGAAAGCTATGCTTGCTGAATAGTAATTTAAGCATGATCTGCATTTAGGATGAGTACAATGCTATTAAAGACCAATTAGCTAAATAATTGGTCTGGCCCATGGCTTTTGGAAGACCAATGTCTAAAGCTATATTTAATTAAATTAGTTTCAGTGTTTCCATGCTAGTTAACCTAATTGGTTTGGAGTGTTAGTTTTGGAGTGTTTTTTTTAATGAGTACTTACAAATGAAATCTGTGACGTAAAGTGGAATACAAGTGTGTAATACTTTGCTTGAACACATTACGGTGCAGCATGCTGTATGGCCCAAACAATGTTATTAGCTTGCTGTGATTAAGTACTTTGTGATTGCTGGTCCGTATAGTGGGTGTGTAAAATGTTCAGTTGGTTAACATACATCAGTGGTGACCAGCACTGTATTTTAAGATCAGCTCAATTATTTCACCCAGACACATGAGACATTTTCACTTTCAGGACATTTTATCCCTGTCTTTCAGGTACCCTTGACACATTTCTATAAAAGCTGTGATTTGAAAATAATTTTTAGTTTCACAGCATATCATGTTTTGCACTGCTATCCTGTCCTTATGATTTAGAGTACTATGTTGTTTACGCAATATACAATTATGAGTTGTTTTGCTGTATTGGGATTTAGATCAGCCGGCTGAAATCCAGTGTTTTTTTAAAGGTGTATTACATTACAAATAGGTTTAGAGTTAAAATAGTGCTTACACAATAGAAAAAAAATTGCCTGGCTGTCTTAACTGTTAACATATAAGAGTCAAAATGTCCTTAAGTCTTAACCTTGTGTGTTGTCTGCTTTACAGAGCTGTGGAAAGAAGCAGTTTATTTAGTGCTTATATATAATTTATTGGCTGATCTGCCATTTTTCCAAAACATGTGTTATTACGTCTAACATGTGTTATTACGTCTGTCACATGTTATTGCAAAATTAATTGCCTATTTTGTCCTGGTAATATGCTTTATTTCCTTGGTTCTACTTTGAGAAACATATTTCCAGAAATGTTTTGTGTTTGGCCAGTCTTGAGAGACTCTTTGATTTTATGTTACTCATTGATCATGTGACTATATAAGATGGCCACTTCCACAGAAGATGGCATTGTTTGGCCAGCTGCTGCAATACATCATGTTATTGCCATGTACCCTGACAGGCCGTGTCTGTTCAATGTGAAGAGCAAAGTATACCATAATTGTAACCTTTCCTCACGTTTTTGCAGCGGGAATAAATCAAGTGTTTCTGGAAAGAAATTTGCTCCTATATGCTCAGGTGTTTCGTTGTTGTATTCTAAAAGAAAACAATATATTGAATGTTGGGCAAATCAAAAATAATCTAGGATAAATACAGTATTTGTTACACTTGGTATAACATAACATGCAGTTGAGTATTTAGTTATTCATAAAAATCTACCATGATACATAGCTTAATGTGTTTTTTACTCTCCAAAAATCCTGCAGTGTGTCCAACACCTAGCACAGCCAAAGGAATCCCATTTTAGAAGCTAAAGGTTGGTCTGTTGTACATCACTGACAAACAAACCACATCAGTGTGTAGACTGGGGTGGAGGAGGAGGAGGGGGGTGGGGTGGAGTCTGTATGTGGGAGTCACAAGGTCTGTGAGGGTTGAAGTGTCAAAAAAGAAATCTCTGTAGAACAGTAGAGGAACAGATGAGAGCCAGTACCAGAGCAGTCAACACTCAACAAAAATGTTAAACGTTGAAACTACGTGAATTTGTATCCTGTTCTTGTCAAATGGAAATTTACTGACCACTCCAGAGAGCTCCAGGAAACCTACACTCTCACTCTGTCTGTCTGCTTCAGTTCATAGGTGAATGTGCTCACAGTCCCAATGTAAGCCAGTCTGGATCAAGTCCATAAATCAACTTCAGTCTGTGATGAAAAGTATTTAAAGGGTGATGTTTTAAAAGGGAATAGCAGCATCTTGTAAAAAATAAAAAAAATACAATAAATAAAAAAGCGAAGCATATTATTGAATTGTTACATTCTGTTTATCTTTATTGAATTATTCACTTTAATTAAACTTACAATTTTGGAAAAAAAAATTGTAGTTGTAATCCTAATACTTTGACTGGCAGAATGTAAAATGGCCTGTCAATCTCCAAAACAAAGATGGAAGCTAGTATAAATACTGACTAAATACGGTATATAAATTATAGTCATCCTTCAATGTGCCTGCAACTGCACAGTACAGGAAGTGGCTTCTGTTTGGATTTCATGCCTAATGCACTAACAGTTCTGTAAATAGCCTTCATGGTATTTAGCAGGAATACAGGGAATGCCCCCACCTCTTCAGGATGCATGCAGCTTAGGTTCCCAGAGAAGTGGGCTGAATTGTGGAGGTCTGGGGCAGTGCTAATTAACAAAATGAAGCATTATCCGGAGGTAATTCTGCCTAGAGTGATTTAAAAAAAAATGTACTAAAAATGGTTTCTATTTCATTAGGCTCACCCTTGAGGAATTCTGCTGTAAGTAAGGAGAGGTGCTCAAAAGCCTTGTCCAAGGTTATTTTGTTAAGATTAAAACAAAGGAATAAATGCATACATTTGTGTAACAAGAACAATTTTCACACAACTGTTTCCCTCAGATGTGTTTGCCTGGTCTGCAGTCTGGTAAATTACATAGAAAATTAAAATTAATTAAAAAAATTACCTTAAAGTCATTTATGAGTAATTACTGTAGATGCTGCAGTGTATAATATGCTTGTATCGGTTCCCAAACCACACTTTAGATTGTGCATGACTTTCATCTCTTAAAATGATTGTGTTATTTGTTTAAAAAAAAAAAAAAAAAAAAAAGTCAATACACTGTATCCATGGTTAGTAAATTGACTCTGGTAACGTGCTGTTAGGTGTGTCTGTGTGTGTGTTCCAAAAAGTAGGTCATTGATTTGGAACATGTAGAGTGATTGTGCGCTGGCCTAGAACAGAGCTATAATCGGAGCTCTTTCATACCAGAACAGGTTTTTTTTTTTTTTTTCTTCAAAATTAAAAAGACTGTCATTTCAAGGTCATGACAACAAGTTGTCTCATAACTGATTTGTTGATCAAATCTTTTCAGCATCATTCTGCTATAAGCATTGAAATGCATTATACTTAATTAAAAACCTCAAGCTGAAATATGCATAGCCATAGTAAAACAGATATAATTACATTTACCGGGTTAGCTGAATAAATCCTGTATTCATTGTAAATTCAGTATTTAAACTACCCACTTCTGGTCTGGGTCGGAACCGTACAGCAAAGCACTTGAATACAGAAATAGCTTCCATATACAGTATATATATACAGGGTACTCCCCAGGAATTCTGCACAGCTGGGCGGCAGAACATTATAGCCGGGAGCACTTTTAATGGAAAAATAAACTTGCTTTACCTTAAATGTATAATACGACAAAGAATTTGAATAATGCGTTGTCTCTCGTTGACCATTGCCTAAAATTAATAACGCATCAAAGAAAATCACCAAGGCTGAAACATTTTAACATTTAATGGTAGCTACTGAGTCAACATTTACATTGTAACGTTTAAAACAATCTTTTAAAATGTAACAAACAAGGGTCATTTAAGTGTGTCGGTTGAAAAAAGTAACAAGCAGACAAAACTGATTAAAACAAAACAAGTTGGAATGACAAATTTGGCAACTTTGTCGAGTTCTGTAAATGTTTAAAACTTAGGCTATGTTCATACAGTAATTAAATGGACTGTTGTATAGCGTTATGCTGGCTTTGAAAAACAAAATGTTAATAACAGGGTTAAGTGCAAGTGACAAAACTGAAACATTGTGTTTTTCTTTACACACACTAAATTTTATATGATGTTTTAAAACCACATAACATCGTGCTACTTGAGCGAATCATCCAAAATAATATGAAGAACAAGAACAGGAAAAACAAGAATAAATCGTACGTGACTTTTTATCCATCTTGCGTGTTGTGCGCACACACACACACACACACACAAAATAATCCTGCATCTTGTTGCAGTTTCAACACTCATGGTTTGTCTTTGTTGTATAAAAACCTGTCCATATGCAGAAACTGCTTGTTCTGCATCCACAGAGTTTGGTGGAATTGACAAAAAGCAGCGTGCAATTTTTGCCATGTTTGGGAATCTGATTTCAGACCTCACCCAGAAATCAACAATATTGACATTTTTGTCACTTTCAGCGGCATGGTGCTTGTAAGATTCAATTTCATCTCTACAGCTTGTGAAATCAGGGATTGCATCTAGTGGCAAAGATGTGACATCCAAGACTGACACCATGATAAATATAATATCTATTATTAGTAGTAGTTTTATTATTGTTGCAGACATTTCTGTGTAGTTTCTATGGTTTCTACATGGTAAAAGATGGTGAAGTGAAATGTAAAATAAAAAAAATCGTGTATTTTCCGTGGCCCAAGTGATAAGGTCTCAAATGTCTGTATAAATCATATATATACGGACAGCTGGAACCTTGCTCAACCAATCACATTGCTTGTTTTAGGTTCCATAACCACAGCTGGATTATTTAGATAGATAGATAGATAGATAAATAGATAGGTGTTTGTTGTGTTGTACAACAATTTGAAACAAGGGAAACTACTTTCTCAGTTCTATCTGCAGTAACTCAGCTTCTAGCAGAATGGAGAAACATAAAATGTTTTTCCTTCTTGAAAAAATAATAGAAGGTTCCTGTGTGTTATTTGTTGAGTCCCTTACTATTGAGGAGCCAAGTTCTCATCACCATTGCTATCTTTGCTGGGTCCTCTTTGACTGTATTTCACATTTACCAAACCCTTAGGAGCTCAGTTGGAGATCCACTATAACATGCACTAATGCGTGCCTTCCAGCATCACTTCTGGAATGCACGCATTAGTGACTTCCATGTCTTCAGCACCAAACAAAACCCTGGAGTTCAGGAAAAAAACAAAACAAAACAAAAAAAAAACTTAGTACAGTACTCGGCAGCTTCTTGACTTTCAACAGCCTTACTTTGATGTAATAACAGGGGGACTATGATGTGTTTTTTTCATATTTTATTTTAGAATGTGCAACTAAGTGTGGTCAAGTAGACTCCACCGGGAATGTGTATTATAAAAGAATGTTGATGAAAACATGGCTGTTGTCTAATAAAAGTCCAGTAGAACTCTATTCATTACAACCCTAAATTGCACTCCCTTTTATATGTGACAGTCCTATTTATAAATTGATGGTCCACAAACCAGATTCACATTTCTGTACCTGACTGATTGGGTAAACATGCTTATCATTTTTAACTTAATTTGCTATAGTAACTTCTAATAGATAGAACATATAAAACAGCGAGGAAGCACACTTTAGTCTACATTGAAAGACAACATTTAGAGGGTGTGTACTAGAACAGAGATTTTCTTTCATCAAGCAGAAAAGGTCAGTTACACAAATGAACACTGTATGTACATATTTTCCGGTGTATTGATTTAAAACATAAGTTAAACATAGTTTGAAAGATAACATTCAAGATCCTTTACCCAAAATTAGGGATTTTTAATTTATATTTAAATTCATCACAATTCCCATTTGTATTTATTTCCTAATCATATGCTTCCTTTGTTCAAAACATGTGCTGAATTGAAAAGACAAACACACAAATCATCCTTTTTTTTCGATAGTGAAGTAGTCTACAAGTCTATATAGAATACTAATAGCACAAAAGAAATTGCATGGAGCAGTGACAGGAAATACAGCGATTACACAGATGTAAATTGTAGTGTGGCAGACTGGAACAATTAACCCTGCAGTTCTCAGCTTTTTAGTATTTTATGAGCTGTTACCTAAAAGATTGCATTATTGCCAACAACAAATCTGGGAAACATGCTGGCTTTTGACCACAGCTTTGCATGCAACTATTTTGCATACTAGGAAGCAAGCTTTCTTCATTGCTGTGTCTACAGTACTTTATTTAACTTATTCATTGGATGTGCCTTTTTATTATTTAAAAAACAATTTTCTGCATTTTAGTGTTTTGCTTCACACTTTAAAGATATGGTTTTACTCTTTTCACATTCGAATATGCTGTAAAAGTTATGTTTTTAATTAGCCTGTTGATGATATATCCAGTTAGAATTGATTGTGTTACAAAGAGTAGTGAATTCTGTAATGTAACAGAAGGTTGTCTTTTTGAATAATAAATAGTCTTGAGTTACTTAAAAGGGGACTAAAGAACTAGAGATCCCTAGGGGGGAAGAGGAATCTTCTGAGTAAGAGCTAGGCTATGTCATGGCAGCTGTGGCTAGAACACAGACTCTTCCAATTGACCAACTGAATAAAACTGGTAATATAGTTAAGATAGGAGTCTCTAATTTGTATACTTTCAATTATCGTGCTCAGTTAAAGACACACATTACCGGTACTAAAAAGATTTTGTATAATGTTCAAATCAAATACAAAAATAAACTATTTTAATTTGAAATTGAAACTTATGAATTATACTATTAAATCTATTGCCCCTACCCTTCATTCATACCATTTTGCCACCAATCACTATTTTTGAACACAATGCCTACCAATGGGGTTAACATCACTACTGTATAATATCAGAAATGGCATCATCTAACACATTGGTGCCCAGGACGTCGATCGCGGTCGACCGGTCGATCCCAAACTTGTTTCTAGTAGACCGCATAAAAGTTTTCAAAACTTATGCACTAAAAATATATATTTTGGCAATTCACAGATTGACCATCAAGTCTCCTTAAAAATAATGAGGTCTACAGTTCTGAAGCACCGTATGCTTTGCTTACACTAATGATTGCTTCTTGCTCGAATATTACTGCACAGCCAAAATATAAAAAAAAACAGCTTGATTGACATAAAATTTGACCAACCCATGGCACTGTAGTTGCTACATTGTTTTTTTTTCCAAACTGTCGCTACCATAGCAACCGTCTGCTGTTCGTACGTTTACGTTCCACACTTGCGAAGCAGGAGACCTGTAACAGAATATTTTTTCTTCTTGGTTGTTGTTTTTTTACTAAGTTTTTTTTTTCTATAAAATTGCAGTTAAGTTTTTAATATGAGTGCTGGACCAAGCAGCAAGAAACCAAAAACCTACCACTTTCACAGTGAGTGGGAGGAAGATTATTTTTTCACCACAACAAATTCAAAATGTGTGTGTCTGATCTGCCATTCAAGTGTAGCTCTTGCTAAGAAGGGAAATGTCGAGAGGCATTTCAAAACTGTTCACAAGAAATATGAAAGCGACTTTCCAGCTAAAAGTGAATTACGAAAGAGAAAAGTGAAAGAATTGAAGTCTCAACTAGCTGCCCAACAATCGATCTTTACAAGGCCCAGCTCAAAATCAAAGGCAGCCACGATTGCATCATTCCGGGTGAGTCGCATACTAGCAAAGCACAAGAAACCGTTCCAGGATGGAGAAATGGTAAAAGAGGCCTTTTTAGAGGCAGCAGAATCATTGTTTGATGATTTCAAAAATAAATCAGAAATCATTTCTGCTATTAAGGATGTTCAGCTATCCAGAAATACCGTTACACGGCGCTGTGAAATGATGGATGAGGATTTGGGGGAGCATCTTAAAAAAGACGTAAATGATTGTGTGTTCTTTTCACTTCAATTTGACGAGTCGACAGACGTGATCGACACATCTCAGTTGTGCATTTTCATTAGAATGGTGTTTGAAGATATGACTGCCAAAGAGGAACTGCTCAAAATCATATCATTGAAAGGAAAAACTCGAGGGGAGGACATTTTTGGGGCATTCAAGGACTTTATTAATAGCACTCAGTTACCCATTTACAAACTTGTGTCCATAACTACGGATGGAGCACCAGCCATGACTGGCCGCATCAATGGGTTTATTGCCCTTTGCAAAAGTGATGATGACTTTCCAGACTTCCTCAATTATCACTGCATAATCCATCAGCAGGCTTTGTGTGGTAAAATGCTGAATATGAAAGATGTCATGGATATCGCGCTCAAAATCGTGTATTCGATTCGGGGCAGAAGTCTGCAGAGGCGCCTCTTCAGGTCTCAACTGGAAGAAAGTGAAGCTGAACACACAGACCTCTTGCTACACACGGATGTAAGGTGGCTTAGTAGAGGTAAATTCCTGCAGCGATTTAGGGATCTGTTATTTGAAATCAAGGAGTTTCTGGCTTCAAAAGATGCAGAATATAAACAGTTGGAAGACGAAGTGTGGTTGTTAGATTTAGCTTTTTTGACCGACGTAACTGTTCGGTTGAATGAGCTCAATTTAGAGCTGCAAGGAAAAGGCAAAAATATTGTTGAAATGATTAGCTCTGTGACAGCTTTTAAACAAAAATTAAAATTGCTGTCCTCACAATTGCAGCGACACGAACTGAGGAATTTCAAAAATATGATGTCAGAGCTCGAAAGTCAGGGAAAAGCACCTGCACATTGCGACAGTGGTCGATACGTTGAACAGATGTACAACATTATCGCAGACTTTGACCGACGCTTTCAAGACTTTGCAATCCTGGAACCTGTGGCAACATTTATGTGCTTTCCGTTTGGTGTGGAAGTTGATGTTGACGAAATTGCAACAAAAATAGCATCATTGTTTCACATGGAGACATCTGCCGTCGAGAGTGAAATTTTGACTCTTCAAAGCGACCTCCAAATCAAATCGAGGGCATCAGGGGAACACTTTTGGAACCTTATCGTGGAGGAAAAATATCCAAATATGAGAAAAATTGCCATGTACTTGACAGCATTTTTTGGATCTACCTACCTTTGCGAGTCAGCATTTTCAGACATGAAGATCATCAAGTCAAAATACCGGTCCACTCTAACAGATGATCACCTGGACACCTGCTTGAGGCTAGCAATCAGCAGCTACAACCCAGACTATGCAAAGCTTGCTGACACCATGCAGTGCAAATCATCAAATCAATAAGGTAAAAAGTTATTATTTCTTATTATTGTACAATTGTTTTAAAAATAGGGCCTATTTTATTTGTGGTCTGGTAATAATGTAGTGTGCAACATGTTTGAATGGGGGGGTTAGGTAGACCGCGTTAGGAAGAGGGTGGAAAAAGTAGATCCTATGTAACTAAAGTCTGGGCACCCCTGATCTAACAGATGTGAGCTCTGTTGTATTGGAGGAGGAACTTACGAGAAGTGACACAGGAAAAGCCAGTTGACCTGATTGCTCAGCTGTCCGAGTGCGCAAGGGCTTGGGTCTTTCTAGCAGAAATTAATATACTGTATTCAAGGCACACTTGGCACGTAATGTATCTTGATTTTGTAAACATGTTGTAGATTAAAATAACTCCATATCCAAATCTCAAGTAGCAGCTCCCTGAAATAGGCGTCCTGCAAAAACCAAAAAAAGCTCAAACATGTGATTAAAGGGGTTGTCTACTGGGGCTCTAAATGCTTATGTTATTCTAGATTGCCTTTACATATTCTAGTTGTTCATTTAATGTGTTGAACAGTCCCATTCTACTTTCATTTTACTCAAAGCATTACGAAGAACAATAACAATAAATATGCTGCAGTTAGTGATAAATGTTAAGTGAAGCTTAAGTATTTAATCCTACAATTATTTTAAAGATGATCCTATTTTTTTGTGATTGAAAGACATGACTTTTAGCTTAATGCAGAACAGAAGGACCAGCAAAATTTGTAGGGCTTTTGAACATTTGGCTGGAAGAGCTTTTATTAAAAATCACTCTATGGGGTGAACCCTGCTGTGTAAATGGTCGAGGGCAGAAAGGTTCAGGCCTTGTTTTTCAGGTAAAACTGCAGGAAGGAACCATGTGATTTATTTTATTTTTTCATCAAAACACATTCTTCACCAGGATTTTTTTGGTTTGGAATGATTATTTTGTAATGCTTTGTCCCAGCCATTTTGTTCAGTGGGAGACACTTTTCCATGACAGAGGGGTTTCATCTGGCAGTGCACTTGCAGGTTAGTGAGCACAGACCAAACAGCCTGCAGCAAATGGGTTGGAACCCCATGGGAACCAAACCCCTGACCTCCAAGATGCAATGTGGGAGTTTAATTACTTGGTGTGGTTAAACTGAGTCTGCCTTATTTTCTACAACAAATACTATTTAAAAAGGATACAGCAAGACCCCCTGAACAGGGAATGGGTTGAAAAGTGGGGTGTAATAGATTTAGGGCATAGGTCACATGGCACTGTACCTGTTCAGCAGGGGCAAGCAACCTGCATCAGGCACTCCAGTAATTAACTTATTTACTGAAGTGAGTCTATCCTAGCATGAAGGAAGAGGTGTAATAGCTGATGCTCTGTTTGTATCTCAGCCGTGTTTTTAAACTTTTAATGTGCTGCCACTGCATTGATTAGCCTTCCATTTACAATCTATTTATACCCTTTTGGCACTGCAAGAGCCATCTCCACACAGAGGCATTAAATTAAACAAGGCTAGTATTAAACAGTTATTGACAAGCCTGCTTTTTATCCAGCATTGTTTATATCATTCTCCCTGCAAGACGCTCGGTGCTGATGACATTATTCAGTTAAAATGTCTGTGATGTGAGGCAGAGGAATGGAGTCTCTTTTTAGTATTTCTTCTGATGCTTACATTGTCAGGATTGCCTGCTTAATGGATAACACACACATGTTCTGTAATAAGGTGATGTTCAATTTATACTTATTTAATTGCCTACATGTAATGAATAAGTAGGTGAAACGTGGAAATGCCTTATTGCATTTTTTTTATTAAATGAATTCTAAATATGTGGTATTTGTTAAGTATATACTGAAACAAGAAACTGCCCTACAGAGTAATGAAAACTGATATTCTGTGTTTTTGGGTATCATAGAGGCATTCCAACAATCTCAGATTTGGAATTAGTTTAATTAAAAAGAAGAAAACATTCATTATATAAAAAGGTCCCCCTGTCAACGTCAGGAATTGGAATTTTAAGTTAAAAGAAACAACCCAAATAAGAAATCTCACAGAAGTTGTCCTTTTTAAGATCTGCTTCCTTTTTCCAGCCTCATTTCAATCTGGCTAGTTTTGCCTTTTTCTTTGTAAAACAGATTACTTCTGCTAACCTCCCTTCAAACTGAGCTGTTCAAGGGGGCTGCCTTCATGCCTGGCGGGTTGAAGAATTCCTCAAGACATTGTGCAGGTCCTTAGATCATTACAAGCCTCCATCTGCGCGTCTTTGTTCTTTCTGCAGCTCATTCACTGAACTGACATTCAAGATTGCACTATTTCAAAGTGTGTCCCGTCTCTTTATGTATCTCGAAACTCAAAAAAAAAAAAAAAACTGTACGGGACACTCCCTGCTTCACATATCATTACAGCTGTTTATCTTAAAAAAAAAAAAAATCAGAAGGATAATTTTGCACCCTTTGTGAATAGAGTCAAAATGAATTGTGTTTGGTTGTGTTTCAATAGTTGTGAATCTGTCATTTAGATTACTACTGTTTGTGGTGCAGCAATGTCTTGAAAGATTTGCAGTGTAAGCACCCTGTCAACTGACTCTTGAAGAGCTTATTTAAAACGTCATTGCTCATAGCAAAAACAGAAATACATGTCTTTGATATTTAACCAGCCAAATTGGCTCTCATGACAGGGTTAGGTTTGTTTTCATGCCATCACTTTGATTTGTAATCCAAGTATTAAAGGTAATGTCACCTGTTTAGAATTTCAGATTAGCATATAGTTCTGTCATACTACAAACATAGACAACTAACTTTGTGATTTGAAATGATTTCCAATGTTTTTGTTGATTATACGGCATTCAGTGGCACTTTGCAGCATGCTGATGTTTTATTTCTCATATGGTTCGCCATAAATTGCATCACAAGATTTTCTGGTATTTGATTTCTTCATTTTTTAGTTAGTGAAACATCTAGGTTAGGGATGTTAATAGTTTAAACTTCTTCAATGTGTTTAACATGTATCAAATGCTTTAGTGTTGATGCAGTTGTTATGTGTACTGTACTCCTTATACATATAAATTTTGCAGCACTTCATTAAAACAGACCAGCACACCAGGTTGGTGGGCTTCTCCTGATGACTTTTCTGATTGCAAAGATTGCTAATATGGTGACGTTTAAATGTTTTTTATTGGAATATTCAAACATTTAAGAAAATTGGGACCAAACCAACACATGTCCTTTACATAGTTTGGCTACAGTTTGTGTACTTAAGCCAATTTATTGTGTAATATAGAAGTATAAATTGAATTACTCCTACGGCAGAGTGTCTAATATAAGATGGACGATGAGAACTCTTCATTTTCTTCATAATGCTCCTTGCTAAAGGTACATTGTGGAGGTTGTAATATAATAGCACTATTTTTCACAGAAATTCTCAACAATCCCTGACTCCCTTTCCCAGGAGACCCTCTATACTGACTCATTTCCTGAGCTTTACTTTTATATAGATCCAGCAAAATCTCAATGTCCCCATCTCTGTCAACATTGATTCTAACACTCTTTCAAAAAACAATAAGACATTAACCTTTAGTTTTGATCAAAAGCATCCCTGCAGCATGTTATCAGTGTATTAGGATGCATAATTCATTAAATATAGCGTAATGGATTGAATACAATTATTGTAATTCAATAAGAGTGTAGCTAGGTTATCTCTACACATGTTGTGAAACAAGTTGTGAAGACAGTGTTCCACAGAAGATCAGTGGGCTGGGTGTGACGAACAACATATCTGTTTTATCATCAGCAGATTTTATTAAACAATAATTAGTCTAATACTATGTCAACACAGTTTGCTAACACAATGCCACTTGGCTTGAGCCTGAACTGCTGTAGAAAGAAAGGTTTTGGAGATAAGATGGCTTTTTCTGTCGGCTTTTTGCTGTCAGCAAATTGCACCATACTAATAACCCCAGGAACCGAATTGTGGATACTTAAGACCCGATATAGAAGTTTCTTGACACTCTCTTCTAAAAATACAGGAGGCTGTTTATAAGCAGCAGAATTAGCTTGTGTATTTTGGATGGTTGGTTATTGAAACAGGACCTTCTATTGAGATGTAACAATAACATATAGTCCCCCCTGCCTTTTACATGCCCTCATTATTCACAGAGACGTGGTGGTCAACTAGGTTAAAGAGTGAGGACAGCTCTGGTTGACCTTGTGTACACTAGCAGGGTAGCATTTACTATAGTGACAATGCTTCAGTGAACCAGATAAACAGTGGCCATCCAGATTCATTTGTTTAACACTCTATTGAGATATTATACTGTTAGGAACATAGTAATCTTCCCAATAAAGGACAAATCTCAGGTTTATTCGATGATCAGAATGCTACTCAACCCCTTCTTGTTTGGTCCAGTAGTTCATTGATTAGTTTTCTTCTAATGCAGAATGTGTAGTGTGCAAAATCAATTTTTTCTAGGCTCCATACCCTTTTGACCGTTTTGGTCAGTAAATATACCATGATCTTTGTTACAGCTTTTGCATCAAAGCCGCACATATTGCAAAATCTGTAACACTGAGCGTGACTTAATAATGGTCATATTATTATGACATGTTTCTTTTTTTTTTGCTTGCCATTCTTGTTTTTCTTCTTTTTATACCATTCAGGTTTAGTAACTGCACTCAGTCCTAACTCCAGCAGCCAAGAGCCAGAGAAATTGGTGTTGTTAGAAACCTGTTAAATACATTGTTCTGCCATATAGATGAAGAACTCGAAATAGAAAACCTACAGGCAAAGGTGATCTTGTACTTTGATCATTTAGCACATGCCTGATTGCTCTGTACCTTGTAATTTCAATAATACCTAAACAAGGGGAGTTCTGAAGCCTAGAACTAGTACACATTGTAAACCATGCCATTGCTTACTCATTGAGAACAGTGACTTGTAAATAGGCAGATACAGTTACCATGTATGTAGTATATGTTATAGTTTCTTAACAGGTTTAAAAAATGAATGGAGTTATTCCACAGAGATTTTTTTGTGGAAGGCAAAGGGTTTTACGATTCTGTGCTTGCACACATCATGCGAATCCTATTCATTCTGGAATTGAATAGTACTTCATCAATAAAAAGCCCTAAAAGTGGCCGGTTTTCACTTCACTTAGATTTTTGGGTGGGATTTTTTTTTTTTTTTTTAAGCTCTGTCTCTCATTGAGTTGTTGTTGACTGATTTGAGACTATACATAATTTAGATGCCAGAAAGTGGAGGTGAGGTAATGTGTGGAATCCTGCCTTGCAGCAGTTCATGCTTTCCAAGTTCCCTGGATATACGTTGGTCTCATATCCCCAGTTGTTCTTATACTGTATGTCCATTAATGATTGACAATATATACCCAATTATATGCTATACATGTGACCAGCTTATAAGAAAAAAAGTCATCAATAAGCATTTCATCTGTTTTTAATGGGCCAATCAAATTGACATTACAGCACATCAGTTAGTAATTTTTGTTAATCGTTGCAGTTTAAGCAGAAAAGTCTTTTTTTTATATATATTTTGATTCACAAGAAGGTTAAACAGAACAACTGAGGGTTCTATGTAATGTGAAACACAGAAATTATCAAAAGGTGTTAGGGTTGTAGTTGAATTATTTTCTGAACTTTAATTAATGAGCTTAAATAATGAATGCCAGAATTAATACATGATTTGAAAATCTAAAACTCTGTGTTATGAAGGTGGGAAGAGGTGAGTAACAGGAGATGATTTCAAGTATTTCTAAGGAGAAAATAAATAAATGCTAAACATGTAGAACCTTTTCTTCATGTAGGGCCTAGTACAATAGAGTGTTAGGGTCTTATTAAAAAATGAGGGTGTTGCATTTCAGTGCCTTATAAACATGGTTATTTCTTTTTTTTGTATATTCATTGAATACTTTTGAGCATTCAAATTAAGTGAATAGGCTATCAAACATCTGACTAGCCATCTTAACCAAGGAAAAGCAAAACCTTAAAATGCTAAAACATATATCAAACAGAAAATAACCTTCCTTTTATGAACAATTACAGCTTAGGAAAGTGCTGAAATTATATTCTCTATACAAAAGAATGGGTCTGATCACAGTGTGGAAGAGTGCTTTTTACAAGAGCTAGTGAATATTGATGAGGTTACGGTTAGAAGAGGGAATTCATTTGTTGGACAAGAAGATATATTACCTCATTTGGATCATACATGTTTGTAAAATAATTGTGATTCGGGCTAAGGTTTTTAATTTTAAAATAAAGTTATGCTAACTTGTCCAGCAACGTTTGTATTATTATTTTTTTAACTGGCCTTTTATGTGGGTGAATGATTCTGAAAGATGGAAAAAGGTCATATAACTTAAATATTGCTGATCTGTTCATTTGTAGGTTGGTTACAGGACTATTGTAGCGGTCATAGAGGTTAACCTATATGCAGAGTTGCAGGAAGTGTCAGCAGCCTCCCTGCATTTTTCCTGTCTATTCTGTGCCAAGTTAATAGAAATCTAGCCCTCTGGAAAAGCAGACAGCTCAGCTTCCAGTCCGTCAGATTTGCACAGTTATGCAAGCGTTCTAAAAGTGTACATGTTACTCGGTTGATGAGGTTTCTGTTTTGGTGTGCCTCAACATTCAATCATTCTGACTAGATTTTAGAAATCAAGAATGTGTTTACGTTAACCTTACTTCTTTGTAAATCATCAAATGCCCCATTAAATATTTATGCTGAGTTTATCAAGCACAAACTTACAAAGATCCAGTTCATGAAATCAGTACTGTTTTGTTTTTAAAAGGTGAAACTTGTTTAGAGATGGCCTTTCTAGAATTGTCAGTTTTGTCCTTGGTAAGTTACCCAGGAAACAATGTGTGCGCAATGCTTTGATAACCAAGGTGTTTAAATGATAATGGGTATAGTAGTCAGAAGGGAAGTGAAACAATAAAGCCATTAGGGTGTTGCAACACAAAATGAAACGATGCTGTTACCAAAACAATGTTATTATCCCAAAGTCGAGCCTCCTTATAGGTAAGGCCCTGTGAAATCATGGAAATTTTCTTTAAAATTCACGGCAGTGTCACAGGTAAAGTATCGTATTTTGCGGAATGTGCACAGAACTATTTTATAAATTATGTGTACAGATTATTATATAGTTTATTATTAAATATAGAGATAAATGCACTGATCATTAAAATCAACATCAAAGTTATTCAATAACTTGTGAAACGGTGTTGTAATTAACAGCCTGTAGGTAAAGTGTATGTGCAAGGACTGCTTTCAGTTATAGTACGTCAGATGCATGTTCACCGTGTCTTGCAAAACAGATACAGTGTGTAACCGATACTGATCTTGGGCAGTCGACTCGTCAGTGACCACTGACAAGCAACCAGACTGTTTTACCAATTCCATAAAGATACTGGGCAACTTTAGGTAAGTATTCATGTCTCAGCTGGGCTGATGAAGGAATCACTCCACCATTTGCTACACTCAGTCTGAAGAATTTACGTAACTTTTGGTCGTCCAATTTTTCAAGAGGGGTATTTGTGTAAACAAATGTCTCTGTCAAGTCAAAATGTAATGTGTTTTGTGCTGTACGGTTTTCAGTGGATTTTGGAACATGGAAGACACTGTTTTTTTTGTTTCTTTGCAAGTAAAGCAGTCGCAGTACTGCTCTGGATTTCCGCCTTTCTCTTTCGGTGAATACTTGAATCTAAATGCCTGTCAACAGTTGATTCTCATTAGTGATCTACAGTAAAGTTGCAGGACGTAGAGAAGAGCTTACCTCCATCGCCGTGTATAACTCCTGCTGGATACTGCTTTACGTGATCTGCTGCAGACACATTTTTAGCCTTTTTAGAGACCATCCATTTTCTTGTTTACAGTGTTAGTATTTTATTTTCCTGCCTAGATTGCATAGTCACATGACATAATCACGGCACAGCACTATGTGAAACACTATCTATCTATCTGAAGCACCCCCAGATGAGTCCAATTTTCAGCTTTGCCCAACACCTGGTCGTCTAATGGTTAGACGGAGACCTGGAGAGGCCTGCAAGCCACAGTGTCTCGCACCCACCGTGAAATGTGGTGGAGGATCGGTGATGATCTGGGGGTGCTTCAGCAAGGCTGGAATCGGGCAGCTTTGGCATGAATCAAGCCAAGTACAAGGTTGTCCTGGAAGAAAACTTGCTTCCTTCTGCTCTGACAATGTTCCCCAACTCTGAGGATTGGTTTTTCCAGCAGGACAATGCTCCATGCCACACAGCCAGGTCAATCAAGGTGTGGATGGAGGACCACCAGATCAAGACCCTGTCATGGCTAGCCCAATCTCAGACCTGAACCCAATTGAAAACCTCTGGAATGTGATCAAGAGGAAGATGGATGGTCACAAGCCATCAAACAAAGCCGAGCTGCTTGAATTTTTGCGCCAGGAGTGGCATAAAGTCACCCAACATCAATGTGAAAGACTGGTGGAGAGCATGCCAAGACGCATGAAAGCTGTGCTTGAAAATCAGGGTTATTCCACCAAATATTGATTTCTGAACTCTTCCTAAGTTAAAACATTAGTATTGTGTTGTTTAAAAATGAATATGAACTTATTTTCTTTGCATTATTCGAGGTCTGACAACACTGCATCTTTTTTGTTATTTTGACCAGTTGTCATTTTCTGCAAATAAATGCTCTAAATGACAATATTTTTATTTGGAATTTGGGAGAAATGTTGTCAGTAGTTTATAGAATAAAACAAAAATGTTCATTTTACCCAAACACATACCTATAAATAGTAAAACCAGAGAAACTGATAATTTTGCAGTGGTCTCTTAATTTTTTCCAGAGCTAGCTATATATATATATATATATATATATATATATATATATATATATATATATATATATATATATATAAACCTTTCAAGAAGATTTAACCCAAAGATTATTAATGCTATTACAAGGTGGAAAAGCCAGTGTTTTCTCTAAGACTGGTGAAAGTTAAAGAACTTACAGCTTAGTGGGATTTCAGTGTCTTAATACACTTAACATGCCACACTCTGCCCTGCTCAGGAATCTGAGCTGCTTCAGCTAATATATTAATATCAGAGTTAGAGAAGCCAATTATCATATTGTAATGACAAACTAGCTATATTGTTCTTGAAAATCACTACTACATGTTGTATCAGGCCTTATTCAATTTATTTAATAAAAGTGTCTTCAACTTTTTAAATATGGACTATAATAATTAAACAATTGTGCCCTAATTCAGTATTTATTATCCTAAAGAAAAAGGTCTGTTGTCTGATAAAGATTGGCCCTGCATAAATATAAATAAAGTAAGATTTACAAAATCTGATAGTTGATGTAAAGTACTTTCTTACGCCTGCTGTATCACATTAGAAACATAGTACAATAGCAATTAGGAATAAAATACAGTCAAATAATCCCACAACCATCCTTAACCACAGAATCTACTAACATGATTTTCCTGGGACCTGTAGTAACAATTACATTTTAAAAATGTCATTAAAAGAAAAGGGCAAACAGTATTGTTAGACTTCAGAATTAGATGTTAATTAAAAGCTACTGAGTTAAATGTTCTTGTCTATATGCAAATGAGGCAAATCAGTTTTCTCTTTTATAAGGAACTTATCATATGTAAATATGCAAACATTGCTATATTTATTTTATTTCTGAAAATGCTAGTTTTTAAAATGAGCCATACAATGCTGATGCGATTGTCTGCTCGGATTCATGTCATACTTGTCTTACTTAATCACAAACCTTAATTATTATTTATTGGGATTTTATGATAGCTTGCACATTGTCCATGGATCACGTATGCTGATCAAGAGAAAAAAAAAAACTCATTTTAAAAGTTAGCACTGTCCGCAGCAGTATTGTAACAAGAGTGTTGTCCATGGCTTATATTTTAATTACTACTACTACTACTACTACTATTAATTGTGTTAAGGAACATGATAGTGTCCACATTTTAAACGGTGACTGGCACTTGCTTACAATCTGCCCAGCATTACTGAATACCTGCTCACTAGGGACTGACGTCAGGATGCTTAATACTTTTGACCAAAGATACAGCTTTTGGAACGATCTTGGTTGTTTTTCTTCATTTTTACGCCAGGGTAGTTCAGATGAATACATGTGGATTTTGTTTGACGTTTTGTAGGGTGCCATCTAATTAAATGGTCACACAGATTAGTTGTGTTACCAAAGTATCCCAAACATTACTTTCTTTACTTTAATTTCTCGCCGTCTTACTTATGAAAATAATTGCCAAACATCAGAAGGCGGGGCAGGGGGAAGAAGGTGAGCTCAATTGCATGCAGATTCAGTGAGTCAGACCTGAGGGGAGCTCTGTGCTTAATACAAAAAATAATGGCTGATTCCAAATTTAATAAAAAAAATAAAAACTTTGCTTTGCTTAAACCCTTTACACAAAAACGATGCACAGACTTGACTATCGATAGTTGTCAAACGATAGAATGCATCGCTTTATCGATGCATCGCCTCAGCCTTACTGATTTTGCTTCAATACTCCCTAAGGCCAGGCTTACACTACACGATTTTTTCAATCGGGAGACGCAGCGCCACGCACACATACCGATTGAGCTACGATTTCTCACTGTAGATCTGGGGATTGCAAGCTACACACACTACACAAGATATCTTGTCGCGGACTGCGCCTATTTTCATTGCAGAATCGTAGACATCATTCGGGAGAATCATGGACTCAAGCGAGGAGGCGATCGCTGTTGTCTGTGCATTGTTTTGCACAGAAAAAAAGAAGAAAACGCGGAGAAAATCCATTTGGACGCGCAGTTGGCTTATGTAGATTTTACTATTAATATTTTTCTCTGTGATATGAAAACATTAAATACTAGAAAAATATTCTCATTAAAAAAAAATATTTTACTTGCTTCCAAACTGGTTTCACTATGACGGTGCACAAGCATGGCTTTAAGAATTCAAGATTCTTTAAAATCCATTTCTGCCTGGAAGTGAGGTCTTTTGCCCCACTCCCACTGTGTGTGACGAGGTTTCGGCAGCTTTCCCTATTGTGTCCGCAGAGAGGATGCTTTTGTTTGGACTTCTACCACTGACCTAAAATAATTATAAATACATATTACAGTATAATGCTTCATACCTATATAATTGAAAGCATGCAGTCATGCATTTTGAATATGTAAGTACTACGTGTGTATAATAGGACTACGTGTATATAATAGGATAGTGCTAATTTCATACTCTGCAAATTCCAGCACGAGAACTTATACTTCAGGGCCATAGACTGCTGCACAAATGTTCAATATTGCGATAAAAACAAACAAACAAAAACCGTTTATAACAGTTATAACATTCTCTGAACCGAGTCGAGGTGCATCCAAAATAACAAAATCGAATCTGTTCAAAAAACACTCGCTCGTAGTACAAAATAATTATTAGATAAAAAGATTGACGTGGGAGATTGGCCGTCAAGCGATTTTCATCAGAATACCAAATTCTGATGAATAATTTGAAGACTTTTATAAATATTTTGTACTACGAGCGAGTGTTGTGCTTTTGAACAGACTCTACAACTTTAATAGTGGCTACTACAAGTTTGTTAAGGTTTAAATATGCAACAACGTAATCTAATTTCTCTCTATTTCACACACACAGACGCGCAGCCCTCCTCCTCGTATTTGATTAGATTAGCAATACAAGCATACAGCAGGGGTTTGAAAGGGATATCGAGTGACTAGAAATGGATTGCAATGAGAGCACACACTACCACACACATTATCTGCTTCGGCGTTAACAAGTTATAACAATTATTTACTTAGGTACCTGAAGTTCCAAAGCAATTTCCCTCCATCTTTGCTCTTTCAATGAGCGATCATGATAGGAAATGTCACTTGTCAAAGAGACACGGGTGTTCCTGCCACATCTCCACCATCCTTTCCTCTATTTTGAAGCTCCACACCTCGGGGCAAAGCCTTTCTCTTCGTCGTCATTGCTGCTAGCTTGTCCTATTGGCTACTGGCAGCATTCGTCAAGAAATCGGCCCGTAGCCCCTCACACATTTCACAAATTGCTTTGTCGATGACTAAAGTTTTCTGACATGTTAGAAATTTGTCGGGACGTCGTAAGAGCATCGGGAGATCGCAGACGCTGTTATCGGGGCATCGTAGACCCTCTCACACTTATTGACCGTTTTGTCCCCGACAACCTCATTTTGTCCCAGATTTTAAGAAATTACTCACCGACTCCTCAGCTCGTCGACGATCAGCAAAAATTGTGTAGTGTAAGCCCGGCATAATATTTGTGTCTAGATGCACTGGGACTCCAGATCATATCAGGCCCTCTGTGCCTTTTTAAATAGTTCTTATTGAGTTTTGCAGTGTGTACCAATTAGATGTCTTACTGTTCACAAAACCCTTGCTTCTTATACATTGTATTTGCTGCCTTTTACAAACTTGAAATAAATAGGCAATAAAAACCTAGTTTTAAATGTGGAGGCTAAATGTATTCCTGTACTGTTCCTGTAAAGAAGGGCTGAAGAGGTTGAAGAGGCAGGCTGGCTAATGCAACAGCATTTTAATTGTGCAGAGAAAAGCCTGTAGACTGTCAGGATAAATGAAGAACTTGAACGATCTGAGAGGTGAGCACATGACGGCTTCCTTGAATACAGATTTGAATACATACCTCCCATCCCTGTGTACAATGCAGTCTTCAAGATGTATTTAAAGGCTTAAATTAATTGGTTTCACACAGCAGTTGCTCTTCAAAGTGGACTTTCCTAGGCACCACGATTTCCTATTTTTGTCACCAGCTATTGCTTTTCACAGTTAACAATTTGCATATGCACAATTAATTGGTAACAGAGGTAGAAGTAAGACATATTGTATATCAGTTTGAGCCATTCGTGATTTTACAGTGAGCTTAATTAGTTTCATCAGAACTTAATTAGGCAAACCACAGATATGAGAAGTTCAGGTGGGCACAATTAATCTCTCAGTAAAACACGGTATGGCATAAACTAAAAGTCTTATTTCCTTTCCTGTTATATTATGCACATTTTCTTTTTTGTTTTATTTAGTTTTTTGCCTGTTCATTTACATGCTCTTCAGTTATCACACACTGTAGTTTTGAAAACCCTGTTGTGTTATTTAAAATTATACTTCTTGTATCTCTTTGATCTCATTGTAATAAAAGTGCATGTCAGTTTATAGTCAATTAATTGTCTGCCCTTGAGCTTGCCTGTAAAATTCCTTATCTTTTTTTTTTTTAATGCACTTTTCCGTTTTATATTTGCCAAAAAAAAAAGTAATAAGCTGATGAGAGCAAGGTATACATATCCCGAGTCTTTGTTTTATAATTTTAACTGAAGGTGGTGTGGCCTGATGGTAAAGCTGTAAACTTCCTGGGCCTTAACTTAATTTATTTACCGCTATTTATGTTTTTTATTAAGTGGGTACATTCTAAATTGTTAACACAAATGTAAAATGTAAATTAATGCATGACACAAAATGCTTGAGAAAAATTGTGCTTCGTGGCGCTGGAAATGACTCCTGTAAACTAGACATGTCTTCCCTCCTAAAAAAGACCTTGGTGTGTTGTTTACTGAGCTGGGAGCGGAAAATGAACATTGAAAACACAATGTTTCCTGTCTGCAGATTTGTAAAAGTTGAATTTAATTTCAGTCTGGAAAGCTGGCTTTCCTTTCAGGAAGTGTTGCTCCCCACTGTTCTGTATAAACAGTGGAAAAGAAACTTGAAGAAAATCTATCCAAATCACTGTTTCCATTGTAAACATAACACAAACAGTTTCCATTTTCTACCTAGTTACTACTGGGTCAACCCAGAACCCCATTTACTCTGAATGAATCTAGTAAAAGGAGTAGTCCTGAATTTACACTGTTCTAGTAAACTGCACATTTTGTATTAAATATTCTTGTTTCTTGTTAACAATATTGTTCTGTAAACCTTTAATCCACTTAAATTGTCATCATTCTGTTACTATATGTGTAAAATGATGAAGGAGCACAATATAAGGTGGGCATTACCATCGTAGTCCTTTGCTGTTTTACCTAAGATGTTTATGTAATAAAAATATAACAATTTCTTATAATGGAAAAGAGACTCGACGTGGGTTAGATAACAGAGCAAAGGGATCTTGGCTTGTGTTACAGGTCACAGGGATTAAAATTGATTCCTGAAGTGATCTGACTACAGATTTTGCAAGAGCTGTGATGAGAAAGTAGCCTTAAAGAATTGCTATGTATTGTGTGGTTTAAACCTGGGAGGATCAGTCCTGCTACTCAGGCTTCACAAGATCTTGGCCTTATCCAGTCACACTGCAGCATGCTGAAGTCTATTTTAGTTCTTCAGTTATGGTGCCTGTGATTACACAATATATCAAGTGCTATTGGACCCTTTTGATTTCAGATCTTAATCAGTTTAAATCGTAAAGATTTTGAAGTTGTCTCTAATATTTCGACTTTTGAATACTGATCTTTATCACTTTAGACAGATATAGTACTGAATAAATGTATTTAGAAGAACTACAAGTATATGATGATAGTTTGCCATGCCTAGAAAAAGCAGATAATCAATAAAGATGGGTGTACCAAACATTAAACAATATTATATCTTACAAAAACCAGTATCCTACTGTATAGGTAATCTCCATAATCTGTTAAATATAATGTCCACTCATTATGGGATATAACACCATACATACATTATTCTGTGATTGAACTTACCTTTTTTGTTGTCCAGTCTAAGTTGATGTTTACTTAATATGTAAATTTGGAACAATTCTGCATCATTTATTAATTTTTAGTTTATGATCTCTATTGCCAATAATATGTTGATTCACACTTTTTTTTTTTTTTTTTTGGCTAACCATGTATACTCAAACCTTAATGCAAACCCAAAAAACTGATTTTTATTTTGCTTCAGTGCAAGAAGAGTTGTTAAGATGGACTTTCCATATTTCTTTCTCTAAAAACTAATCTAAATGGAAAACACATTGTCTTCATTATTTGCAAGAACTGAATGAACACAGTTGCTATGGCGACAGCCATCTGAGGCCGTAGGCTGATTTTAGGCCAGAGAATGGTGTAGATGAACAAAGTACCTTCTAAGCCATGCAATAAAAATTGCTAGTTACTGAGTCTGAAGCATCTTCAGCAATGGAATAATTCATTTTCAAAGGTGTTAGTAACAGACAGTAACAACATCTAATAAGTATATTCCCCATCTGAGTCATTTTCTTTACACACTGACATACACTGGTCAATAGTGCTATACAATTTATAAATTATATTATCAAAATGATATTATATATATATATATATATATATATATATATATATATATATATATATATATATATATATACCTTGCCTGACCAACTTGATTATGAGGAACAAAGAAAAATTAGAAAAGACATCTTTAAAAACATACGGTGTTACAACACACAGAATTGCCGATATTTATATTATCATATAGTTATAAAGAGAAACCAGACTTGTGTTTAAATAAAAGACTTGTGGGTGTTGAAGAAAATACTGAGCCCTGTTAGCAGCAACTTATACATTGAGTTTTTTAGTTGGAGTCTTATTTAGCCTGCACGCTGCTTTCAGTGACCCGTGTCATTCTTTATCAAATATGACCGCTTTAACAGGAGGTTATCTGCAGACTTAAGCCAGAGATGATAAATCCAAGCAATTGTAATGCCAGGAGGGTAAAAAAACACCAAGTCTGATGTGGTGCAGGTAAATCAGTCATTCTGCTAATGATAAGCACTTGTACTGAGGAGTTGGGGACAAGGTGCCTTTCTAAAAGGGAAATCAGACACATTGCTAATAATAGGGAAATTGCAGTCTTGGGAGGCTTTTCGTCATGGTGATTCATGTCAGATTGTAATTGGTTTACCTGCCAGACTGCACCATGTTGGTGTCTGTGAGGATAAAACAAATTACCAAAGGTCAGCATTTACAATCCTGTAGTAACTGTTTAGCACAGTGGCCTGGGTGCTGCACAAATTGAGCCCGATTGAAACAATAACAAAGCCCGCTGGAGAACACAAGCACGGTTTGAAAACAACTAGAATTTATAATTTCTGGTAGAAAAAACAAATTCACAGCAGGGATAAAACAACATCATTATCTGTTGCTGATAAATGTGTGCATTTGGTATTTTGTAATGTAGTGGGTTTTTTTTTGGTATTTCATTTTGTTATTGCTGGTATTATTTGTCTTAGTACTCACCAATTTTCTAGCGCATGGGTACTTTCTTACTCTCTGAAAGCATTAACTTCTGATAAAAACTGGTTGTGATTCATGACTTGTCTGTTTCATTGCTGTTGTTTTGTGTGTTTTGCAATTCAAGGCCACTGCAATCTTTTGTTTGTATTACCCATGCTGCACAGCTTCATATTTAGCTTTTGTTCTGTAGGTGTGCAAAAAAAAACAATACTTCTTTCCTTGTATTTTTTTTTTTTTTTTAATAGGACAGTGTGTTTTAGTAATAGAACGGTGACAACACAAATTGAAAACGTAAACCACAGGGGTAAACTGCACCATAGAAGATTGATTTAATAACTGGAATACTGTGGTGTGTGTTTATTATTTAAATATTTTGTTATATTGTCGACCAGCTATGGTAAATTCCATCCCACTGTTGTGTGATATTGAACAAGGGTGTTGAGTTTTGTCTTTAAATTCTGTAGACTTACAATAATGCTGGATATTGATTTGAACTCTTAATTTTGAGAGGCCAAAGGCAAAAGTGGTGAATTGAAAGAATCCCACTGCCCCCAACCACCTCCACACATTCTTGATAAGATGTCACCTCTTCAAATGCTGCAATTAATCAGAAAAGGAACAAACTGTTTACAGATGTTGATCATACTGTTGTACTGTATTAAGTTACAGATAAAAATGAGTTTTGGGCCATCTGGGGCCTATGTTGCAGATAAAGGATATAGTAGCTAAATCCAGGACAGGATTATATTGTTCTTCCACTCCTTTAGAAAAATCTGATTCAAAATGTAAAATTCTGCATTGTTTAAAGGTCTGCTGTGCAGAAATTCATTCTAAAAGTAGTTTATTCTGTCAAAATCCCTTTCTTTTCTCAACAGCAATGTTATGTTATTTTATTTATTTATGTATTTATTTTTAAATTTGTATTTCAGACTGATATGCACAGACTAGTTTCCTCAACTCTCAATAGTTCCGTGTACACTACCTTGTCCTTAAGAAAACCCTGTACTGGAATCACCCACCAGACCAGGACACAAGTTTGACACCCCTGCTGTGGACTGACTGTACATGATGTGCCATTTAAAAATAAAACTGCGTTGTACTTCTTCCCACCCCCCTCCCTCAGTTAATATTCCCTGGCATGTGACCTCTTCTGATTTTTGATAGCCACTATTCCATGGCCAAATATGATGCCAGGACCTGTAAAGTGATTCAAAATGTAACATTTTGAATCACTGTTATGTTGTAACAATGCATGTAGTCCGTGAGATATTGAGTGTGTACTGTAAGTTTTCAAGACATTCTTACTCAAATGCTTTTCAGACTGATCTATAGCATTTGTTTTAAAAATAAAATGCATGACATCTGAAGGGTATTTTGTTTCCATTGTAAGGTGCATTTTTGCAGCTGGTGCTTGACTTATTGAACAGTAGGGTCTGTGGAGCTGACACAGCAGGATAGGCACAGCCAGTAGACCGTGTGTTATGTGTGAGGTTACTTTCAATCCATTATTGACTAATCCCATTAGTGGAGACTCTGTCTCTCTGCTCCACATACACAGTAAGAGTAGATATTATTATTTATTTTTTAAACAATACTGTATTACACCTCTCGGCCTACTGTATGTCCAAAAGACTAAAATGAATGAAAATGTTTTTCAAATTGTAATGTTGTAGTAGAACAGGAAAGTCTGCATGAAGCACTTTATTGTGCACCTTGAAGTTATAGTAACTAATCTGATGGAAATATGCACAGAAGTTTATTCATGAAATTAGGCAAGAATATTGTTACAAATAAACACATGTTTATAGAGAATTGGCAGCTTGTATGTGCAACAAATGTGTTAACTTGGGTAGACTGTAGGCATATTTTGGTTTTGCTTTTAAAGTTGGTCAATTCAGTATGAACACAGATAGTTTCAGTTTGGGTTGGCTCTCTGCTGTAATTATAAGGAGTATTAGTAATAGACCCTGATTTGTTAACTGCAGGTGTTAATTTAGCACAGCGGTTTAATGTGTGCAGTAGGTGGAACTTACAGCCTTTTTATGACAGCTGTGTGACTTATAACAGGAGCATTTAATATTAATGGAATTGAGGCTTTAAAAATAGCAGGTTTATAGAGAGTCTGCTGCAGCCCTTTAAAGTTATAAATGCTGAATACCTTTGAACAAATAATACTGGAGGAACACATTGCATGAAATATTGGGCCAAGTGATGCATTTCTGAAAAAGCAAGTGTGAAAACAGCATGTCTCTGTTGATTTATTATTAGTATGACATGTTTAGTATAATGTGTTGCTATTGTCTGTTTTGTGATTAAACGTTCAGGTTAATACGGGCATAGTTTGTGGTTTTGAGTTATGAATAGAGTGGAGACATTTTAATAAATCACAAAAAAAACATTCAGATTTCTTTTTTTAATTTTAAAGGTATTTTAAGAATGTTACTAGACCAATTATAGGTTTTGATTCTGTAAATAACTGGGGAAGTGCATCGTTTGATATTGCCAGTACAAGGTATGGTATCAGATTGAGTAAGAATCACTCCTGATCAGGAAAGTGTATCCCGAGAGCCCGTCTGTAGGTTGTCCTGCAAAGGCGCATGTTAAGATTCTTGGGTAAGTGTACCTGGGTAAGTGTATAATTGCTGATGGTTCAGCAGTTTCATAGACTGAAACAGTAGGACATAGAATTGCTCAGCTTACCTATTCAGCAATCATAGCACTGGTGCATCCACTAACAGTTTATCTGGAGATGTGCCTGCAAGTTTAGGATTACACTGACCTGTCAAACCAAACCGTCCATCCATGTGACAAGCTGTTTGTGGACTTTCAGACCCTTCATTCACAGAGAGAGTGAGAGAGAAACCAAATCTCCTGTTTTTTTTTATACCATGTACTCTATGTGGCCATGATTTATAATTAGATCCTGTGTGTTAAATGTATACAAATGTTTCTATTTTAAAACCATTTATGTTTCTAATTTCATTTCATCTGAATTGCATCTATTTGTTGAGTAGTTAATATGTACAGTGTATTGTTGAGCATTAATCCTGTGATAACCAATTTTCCTGACAATTTTTGGAATTGTAGCGTATATGTAAAACAAAGCTCGAGAGACTAACAAAGGGGAGTTGGGTTGGAACATCAAGGATCATAGTTTGCCTAAAGATGTAGAAATACCAACACTTGGACTTTATCTGATACATTTACTGGCAGTGAACAAGTCAAGTATTGTATATCTGTGCCACACATTTATTTATTCTGCTGGCTAACTATTGTGGTTCAATCACTGTCCATGTGCAATTTGCAGGTTTTTTTCCCCCAGGCACATACTTTATCAGTTGGTTGTGCATCAGTGCAACTGCATGTTTATTTGCCGTTAGGATATTTACCTGACATCAAATACTATGACTGTAGTGTTAGGCATGATGATCCATGTTATTGTTTTATCACCAGATCACAATCAGGACACACTGATTTTTGTATTGTTGAAGTTTACCTCCCTGATATTGTGAGGGTTAAACATTCTTGTGTATCATATGACGGCTGAAATCTCAGCTTACATAACATGGTAAATCTGCATGTAGCTGCATCCCACTAGAACAGAGTGATCCATCTTACTGCACATGCAAATCCTTTGACCTGATTTGTTGTTTTAATATATGGTACAGCACAGCTCAAAGTGGTGAGTGCTTTTGTGTGGTCTTCATATGTAGAATTGGTATGGCTTATTTAAAACATAGGTGCAAACAAATAGCTTTGGTATTTAAACAAAACCTGAAGCAGAGATCTAGCCAAATTCACCTCTTTTTAAACACCGAGTGTCCACATCACATATTTTCTGGAAGAACAAGATGGAAATTTGAATTTCATAGCTTCCCTCTCAACACAGGGTCATTTCATTAAAGGGTATGACAACACTGCACTATAAATATAAAATGTGTGCCCTTCCATTCCCTTTTTTTGTTAGTTCTCTTAACATTCAAAGGCATTAAGGTTTAAAGACGCCATTCGCAAATGCTAATTGGTATTCCTTGCATCACTTTTCTGTGAGCTGGAGGCTTTTCTGATACGTGTACGCAAGGACAATCAAAACATGGCAGCCAGCAATCTTGGGCAAATTAGAGGAGTAAGTGCTGTGTTGGTGGAGGTGAGGGAAGGTTGCGGCCCATCTGTTCTCAGGAATTCATTACATGCTTGTGTGTCCCAAATCAGGCGATAAGGAAGATTTGTGTAAGAGATTTATAATTCAGTGTGCGACCAGACGTATAAATCAGAATCACTCCTACTATTAGCAGAGATTTGTTCTGCATGAGGTGATGGTGTTGTCCCACATATAGACCCATTTCCAGTAAGTTTATCAGGTGTTTTATGAGTTGCACTACAACAGAACACATTCACTGGCCTGCTGATTTGTTGGTGGTGATGCATACTTCCCCCACAAATGAATACAAATGATTTAGATTGTGAGTGTGCAGCTGCTTTGATAGAAATTATGTGGCTTATGTAGCTTGTACACAGAAATAAAAATGTCTGGCACTTTTAAACTCGTGTGTGTTTTTTAGTGTTCATTGGGGTAATGTGCTGTTTCGGGTAGCAGATTGTATAGTACATTTGCATGTCTCTACATTCCATTGAGCCTGGTTCCTTTTAGCACTAAGTGTTTTGATTCACTTAATACTATTGCTATTAAAAAAAAGAAAAAAAAACCTCAAACACCAGGTCTAAGAGGTACAGTAAGTTGTATGAGCACCGTGAGGGAATCAAACTTAAAGAATACAGTAGCTGAAGTCAAAACAAACATTAAGCTGTATTACCACTGTAATATAGGATTAATCACAAGACCCTACTCTCTGTGTGGCTGATATGTGCACAGCAGTGACTGTGTTCAGTCTGTATTGGGGTTAGTCAGCTGTGATCATTTTGAAATTGCTTAAAGAAATTAGGTTTTGGTTGTGGGCTATTTTATCATGATTGTTGCAGTGGTAGTTTCCATGCGATTTCCGTTGTGGGCTGACACTATTTTGTCAACATTCCTTTTGACAATATTGTATCAGACTCTCTTTGCTTGCATGGGTTTGCACTAGGAACCTAGAAGCATCGCACTCTGCAGTTGATCATTAGCACTTTACACAGAGGGGACTCCTGCTTGTCTTCTGTTTGGGGTATGTTATATGGAGTTACACAGCCCCCTGCACCAGGGAAGGTTACAGAGAGCTGAAGGTCATCCGTACACAGAGGGTCAAAGGAGTAGATTCAGATTTTCACCCCCCTCCTCTTTTTCCATTTTCAGCCTTTTCACATTCCTTTCCATGTATCTTACTATTTGCTTGTCACTCCTCCTCCATGCTTTATCTGTCTTGTTCTCTCTCCGATCACATAATGGCTCCTCTTGGGTAGCGGCTCCTGCTATTTCAAAGTTTAGCTGGCAGGATTAAGCGTGGTATGTGAAAAATGAACAGCCACTCACGGGAGGACACATGAGCTGAATGCATAATAAACTAGGGGCCAGGAGAACAAAAAAAGAATGCATACTATCTGCAGGGGCTTCAGAATCCCCTACCATTAATATAATGCTCAAACAGGGAATAGAAGGAGAAACGTGGAATAGAAGTTTTTTATTAGCATCCAGGAGCTGATAAAAGGAGCTGCTTGTCTTGAGTGTTTTGATCTTGTGTTGTGTAGGGGTTCACATGGGGAGCTTGTTGACATGTGCCTGGGGGGCCCAGAAATAGGATTGTTAGCACAACGTAATGAAGTGCTGCTTTGCTCCCCTAGTTAACTCTACTGTTGATTTGGGGGGGGGGGGGAGGGAATGGTCCTGAAGCAAACAGAAATTAAAAAAAAAGAAATGTTAACAAAGTGGTCATAAACACTGGACCTTTGCAAAGGTCTTTCACCATGGGCTCAATACATTTTTTCCCAAATGCACTGTGATTTCCTATACTGAAAATTGTATCAGAGTTAGTTTACTGGTTTGCATTTGTTTTGTAGTTGTCCTTCCTGGACTTGTATACAGGTCTGCAGTATTGAAAGAGTTAATACAAAACTGCATGTTTTAAACTATTTTACATCATGGTATTGAAAAACAATGAAACTTGTGAGGCAACAGAATCTTCATAACACTGATCAACAGGAAGGCATTCATGATAACGCCAGCACCTGTGTGGCCACAATAGAAATGTGAATCGATAGCCTACGTTCCAAATCAGATAGGTAAGACTCTTGGCAGTCTATTTGTAAGTTGGCTTAACGGGAGGCTTTCTTGCATGCTAAGAAAATGGGTAATGCAGTACTTTTTGTTCATTTAAATGTTTGTTCAGTTATTTTGTGTGATTTCAATATTTTCACGGTAAAAAATTGCTTATTTCACAGCATTTCACGGTCTAAAAATAGGTATTTCCCGATTTTAAAGATAATATTTATTAAAGCAACAAAATCTATCATTTTCTCTAGAGTTATTATACAACCACTGTTCCTAAATATTTAAATGCTTACCTGAAAAACGACATGCTAAATTATAGAATATTTTGTTACTTAGCTCCACCTTTTAAAGACATTCTATTTCACCATCAATTAATTATCAAACAACATAAAAACATAAATGTAAAAATTATAACAGACACGTGAAATGTACCCTTCTTATACTGGACAGTGTGATCTTTAGTCAAAAAGATCTTTGATGCAGCTGGTGTCTTTTTCTTGAAGACATTTTAAAGAAATCATGCAGTTCTATGCAGTGTGTTCAATCATTTACCAGAAGCAAACTAAACTGTGTCAATAAGGCAGATGTTTGCTGTATTTATTTTTAAATGATAAAAAATATGTACAGTATATTTACACTATTTCAAAATTACACAGCAATGGGTAAATTTCATGCAAATCATTATGTATGATGTCTGCTTCAAATATTAATGACACAAGAAGTGATTTAAGTGAGGAGCCCTAAATCCCACATTGTACAAGATGTCCTTGGCAGTGAACTAAGTTTGAGACACTACAGGCACAAAGTAACATTGAGTCTAGCTGGATTTAACATGCTGTCTGGTGGTTGGGGACCACTGCTGAAAGAGACAGCCCATCTGCTTTTGTCTCATTTTATCACCTAGCGATCAGCCTTGGAGACTTGGTGAAATGATACACTTGGTTAGAGAGGAGATATTGCTCAGTCCTTTTCTGATCCCACCCCTATGATTTCTATCGTAGGGACTGAGCGCTCTACATCCTACACTGCTGTCTTTGCTTTTCTAATCAGGCTGCAGATGTGCTTGATGACTGAACAATTTCTGTGCACCAAGCTCCGGGTCCCCAAGGAATCCAGTAGGCTTGCTTATGCGAGCTGTCATGACAAAAAAAAAAGAGTGAGGGAAGGAGCGAGAGAGAGAACCAGCAGGGCTCCTTGATTGGCTTGTCTGAAAACACATGACTGCAAAGACGAGTCTCTTGCTTGGGGGTGACTGCCTCGATGGCAGACCAAACCACATTAAATAAAATAAATTCATTCCCGACCCTGTTAAGGCTGCATAGGGGGGAGGCAACACATATATTCAGTTCCAAAGCCGTATGGAGTCTTCTGGGGATTACTGCACATTTGTAGAGCAACAATGGAGAGCAGCACAGTACACATTTTCCAGCCTCCTGCTTTCCTTGCATAACAAATACTGCTTTGTCCTTGGTGCCTGGCCATTTAACAGGCAGAAACCGGCAGCTGTAGTCGTTTAACAGCTTATAATAAATACAGCTTTAATAAAACTATTTCCTTTTCCAAAGTGTTTAATGATTATGAGGACCTTTCACCCGACAGCTTATGCCACACTTTAGGTGCAATAAAATAACAGCCTAGAGTGAATATATGTATTCATATACAATATATATTAGATTTAATTTTATTATTACATGTTGTAATATATTCTGTATCAAAGCATTGCTATAACATTGAATGAGTCATATTTACATTTTAGTAATTTGGGTGCTGTGATTATGAATAAAATGTGTTGTAAAATATGAAATGGATCAATACTCCCCCTTTTAAGAAAAAGATCATTTGGTTTAGTGTTTAATTATCTGATGATTTACATTTTCACAGTCTACATACCCTAAGACATCTTTAGGTCTGAATCACATCGTGTTTTTTCCAATGGGGTGTGAAACTGATGCAGATTAACTAGGGCCAGATCAATGTACTCAGGCTGCCACCTACATCTATAAACGGTGCTACGAGCAGCAGATTGCTCTTTACTTGTGTGAGGTTTAAGCCACATATAGTATAAGGAGATAGCTGGGACATTGGGTTCTGTTTTTATATGCTTTTTGAATTTACATCTAAATCCCAAATGTGTAAGTATTTACTCACACACACAGTATCTTTTTATTAGAGGATACCTAACAAATGGTTGCGGGTAACTGAACAGTGACTTGATAAGTAGTGAGTGTACTTTAAAACTGGCATGATAATAACCCAAGAGAGGAGGCTGCTGCTGCTTCCATATTCAAGTATCTTTTACAGACTGCTGAGAAATAGTTTTTACACAAGTTATATATTTTGGATTTAGTTAAAAAAAAAAAAAAAAGTTTCACAAGTTATATTTGTAAATAAGTGTCATTATTTTTTTGTTAAAGTCCTGCACTCATTTGACCTGCATTAATCAAAGTCCTTTAATGTTTTAATGTTGGTGATATTCCAGAAACACAATACACTAAGTAATAGGAGACAGAAACGCGATTTAATACACTTGCAAGAAAACTATATAACATGTTGAGTTCTCAATGTCATGCCGTTTTGATACGGATGCATTTCCTGGAACAAGGAAGCACGGCATGTCTAAAAAGCAGCGTTACATGTGTAAGAGAAAGCACTACAGCATACAACTGCAGAGCATTAGCTATCTTTTTGCTAAGCGTCAGAGGTGTGAAGGATGGCAGGGAATGGGGAGATAGTTAATCAATAACCACAAGGTCAAACAGACAGTGTTGGTCTGAGTGCACCCTGTTAGGAAGCAGCAGCTGAGGATTTGTAGAGCTTGTAAAGGCTTAAAGAAACACAGTGCAGCAGCTATTTGTGAAGAAAAATGAATCCCTGGCTTTGATAGGGAAGGGAGTCACCTGCTGGTTCATGCAGTAAACTACACTGTTGCAGAATTTGCATTCTGAAACGCTGATCCCATCCTTGTGTTCCTCCTTAAATGCACTGTATGTGAATCTAGGAATAATTACCTCAAAGAATTCTGAACGTCTATGTAGAATTCTTTTTTTAGTGTGGAAAATGTTCACTAAATTCCATGTGTTTTGAAAACTGTGAGGTACTATTATTAGGTTGCTTGAAATAATTTTAAGAACTGTATTTTTTTGCATTGAGGAAAATTACACCAAGAAATTACTGAATGAACCACTTGCATGTTGCTGATCAGTTTCAGCACAGGAGTACAAAAAGCTGTAACTTTATTTTCACACTTCACAAAGGTTCAGCTTTGAGTACCCCAGGCATCTGAAGCGGTTTTACTGATGATCTCCCTTGTGAGGGATCTGTTATTTGTAGTGGTTATCAGTAATTGTAATTTGAATTGTAAATAATAATCTTGAGCTACATTAAGTGTTTTTTTTTTTTTGGTTATGATTGTTTTCACTACCTTACAGTGGTTAACCTTGTAACTTATAGTTGACTTCTGATATCAACAAGCTAAATGGGCAACACAAACTTGACTGTGGTGTCAGGTTAATATGTTTAATAATTGGTAACCAGATAGCTTGGGACATGGCATTAGTCCTGTGCAACAGTAAGGGTTTTTTTTTTTTTTTTTTTTTTTAGAATCTTGTCCAGTTGCTTAAAGTATTATGTTTTCCTTAGTTTATTAAATTAAATGGCAGGAGATGGTTAAAAGTGTAAATAAATTCCATCTGGGTGAAAATTCACCCAGTCGTTTTAATTTATGGAGAGGAATGTGCTGGTGTGTCCTCTTGTGTTTCAAGTATGGGGATGAGGAGTTTAAATAGGTACCATAAAAGCTCTCTAGCTGTCTAGTGGAGTAGATTTCTTGCCTCCTGTTCAATCCAGCAGGAACCATAAGTGAGCATTATCAGTGTGGTACAGCAGTCCCGGATGGCACTGTGCGTGGGATCCATACAGGCACTGTGTTCTGGAATGTGTCGCTCTGTGTGATGGTGATAAATACACAGGTTGAGAAAGGAAGACTGGACACCCATGTTTCTAAATATTCATTCTAATGCTGACCTGTTTAAAGCTACCAGATACTATAAATGACTAAAGGACTGCATTTTGGGATATTTATTTTCTGTTGAATCAAGTGATAAATGATAAACTTGAATACAATTCTGTTTGACAATGATAATGTGCATTTTGACATTTTGTAATGCAAGCAGTGTATGAAACCTGTTTTCCTGTCTTAAGTCAATTGCTTACCCATTTCCAATGTAGTAACTTGTCTGAGATAAACTGGGTCAAGTACAGTACTACTGCTTTCACGGCAGATTTAGAGTTTTGCAGTAAACATTTGCAAATGTAAATACTACAGCCTGTTCATTTGTTTTAATAAGTAAGGAATATATAATTAATGAGTTACAGCCCACCAAACACAAACTATACACAGACTCTCTGACACACAAAATTGGTTGTGAATGGACCGGAAAAGGTCTGTCTTAACCCAGGTATCATTCCAACTCTGGTGATGATGATAATGAAGAAGAAGAAGAAGAAGAAGAAGAAGAAGAAGAAGAAGAAGAAGAATCCATATGCCCCATTCATTCCTTAGAGTGATGTTGTACTGCAGCTGCATTTGTTAACAAAGTGAAAGTTCTTCAAGTGCCAAGGAGGCTCTTGCAGTGTGTGTCTTTTGGCCTCCTATTTGTTGAGGTACCTGATCAGGCCTGGCTCCACTTGTTTAGGTGTCATCAGGTGACACTGGAATGTCATTGTTATACTTGAAACGCTGATTCTCAACAGAACCCTTATCACCTGGAAAATAACAAACACCAGCCCCTGGATCTTATGAACTTCTGATCTGATTGGCAGGCCACCAATTAACTCATCAATGATTGATTGTCCCTTTCCTTCGTTGTCTTTCAGAGTGGAGAACTTTAATGGCTTTCAGGTAGAATCCAAGGAGAGACAATCAAAATGAACACTATACCGTCTATGGACAGGCACATACAGCAGACCAACGACCGGCTGCTGTGTATAAAACAGGTAAGAGTTTGTTTCAACATTTTAGGTTTAAATATGAACATATAGTCAAAAATAACTTTAGTTGCTTGCTATTCTCTCTCTCTCTCTCTCTCTCTCTCTCTCTCTCTCTCTCCTCCTCTCTCTCTCTCTCTCTCTCTCTCTCTCTCTCTCTCTCTCTCTCTCTCTCTCTCTCTCTCTCTCTCATATTAGGCTGTGACCTAATGCAACTGAATGCAATGAGCTCGAGCAGATTCCAATACAAAAGTTTTCAAATTTAAGTTTTAGGAAAAGGCAAAACTACAGTTTGAACAATAGGTTAAAAATATGTAGGTCAATGGAATATTAATTATCTGAAAAAAATGCCCTTCTGTCTTGAAAAAAGTGTCAAACCTGAACATTCATTCACTTTACAGCAGCAAACTTCAAGAGTATGCAAAAATAGATACAATATTCAAAGGATGATATATCTGGTGTGTCAGTTTATAACACTTCTGCACTTATTTATGCACAATACAATTGTATGTGCAAGTTAGGATAAAAAAAAAAACAATTAAGAAGTCTGTGCTTGTCTGATCCTGTGTCTTGTTAAAGACGGAAACAGAAAAGGTTCTGCTTGTTCAAAGTTGAGTTCTCCAACCTAATTACCCTCAGCCTCCAGACATATCAGATTAAAATCCTGAAAAAAACTTTGAATTGAGCCTTAACCACTTCTGAACCATTTAGTTCAAATAATTACAAGGAATTTAAACAATCCCATGCACTTTTCACATATACTGTAGCCTATATTTAATATTCTTAGCACGTCAATGTTATCTGTACTTTAGAAACTGAATCAATTACAAATCACTTTAAATAGTGTTTGGATTCCTGCAAATGGGTATGTTGTACGGTACTTGTTTGTCTTGTAATTGTTACTTAAATGGCAAACAACTGACAACCAACATAGAATACATGTATACATGTAGACCATAATGTTACCAACTACACCTATTTAGGCTATTATCGGGACTTTGATTACCTTACAGCAGGGGTCTTCAACCCTGGTCCTGGAGAGCCCCGATCCAGCAGGTTTCATCATAGGTGTCTTTACATCATCAATGGCTAAAGATCTGGAACACCTGTTAATCTTGACTAATTAAGCCAATAATTGGTTCATTTAAGTAACTGAGAGATTGGATGAAACGAAAACCAGCAGCCACGGTAGCTCTCCAGGACGAGGGTTGGAGACCCCTGCCTTACAGGAACTGACAGAGCTAGGTTCAATATATGAGTTACTACATGCTCTCTTGATCCTATTCCTACAAAACTATTAAAAGATGTTCTTGGTGTTATTAACCCTTAGCGTCCATTTATTCAGCTCCTGTCAGGCACATCAGGTCCTATTTCTTTTCACACACGCTGTTTATTTTACACGCACTGTTTAAAATTAATTTTATTCAAAGTAAAACAGGTTTAAAATGCACTGCATATCAACAGGACACTCAGTACTGCATCTCCAGCCCCGCCCCACCCCTTGTTCGCTGTATTTATCACATACCTCTTCATCTCCTGATCACTCGTTTTATACTCGTTTGAACTCCTCAATAATGCGATCCAAGTCATTATTTTATTACTATAATATCTCAAAAAGCTTGGCAAATCTATGTAATATTCTTTGAGCGCTGGGTGCAGAAGCAGCTATCTTGTTTGTTTATGTCCGTGTTAGGTCTGTGGTGCAGGGGCTGTGTGTATTGCTCAGGTCCACTCCCTTTTTTTTGGCTTCTCTCGGCTCCTGTCGGTCTCACTCTTTTTCCAGAGAAAAAACGACTAGAGACCTGTGCTTGTCGTCTTTCTGATGACCGGAAAGGGAAAATTATAATGTCGGTCCTGGTTCGACATAGGACCGCAAAGGGTTAAAAAATTTAAAAATTATACATGGTTCACTTTTCTCTAGTATAGTTCCCTCAGTACTTAAGCACACAATTTTGACCCTAAAGTTCTCAATAACTATAGGCTAATCTGTGAACGATGTGCTGATAAGCTCTCACTCAGGATTTCCATAAGTTTTAATTCTTCGAATCTAAGTGCTGCCTTTGATACTGTAGACCAGGGTTGGGCAATTCCGGTCCTGGTGAGCCGGTGTCCCTCCTGGCTTTTTTTCAGACTTTGCCCTAAATTACTTAATTGGACCAATTATTACCAATTATTGGTCTAATTAAATAATTTAGACCACAGTTGGAACAAAAAGAAATGTGGGATTACATGAGCTTGACCCTTGCAGTCACTCGTCAAAACTTAAAACTAGAAATTAAGAGTTTGGGGGTCATCTTTGATCCTGATCTATCATTTGAGACTCATATTAGGGAAGTCACTAAAGTATCTTTTTACCATTTGAGAAATATAGCCACACCAATTATTTTCATATCTGATGCCGAGAGACTAATGCATGCCTTTGTTTCATGTAGAATTGATTATTGTAATACACTTTTTTTTCTGGTGGCCCAAAAATGTGTGGTATCCCGCTTTCAGCTTGTTCAGAATACCGCCGCTGGAATTCTAACTAAAGAATTCTACTAAAACCAGGAAAAGTGAACATATTACCCCTGTTTTGACCTCTTTACACTGGCTCCCTGTGCAGTATAGAATTGATTTTAAGATTTTGCTGTTAATCTACAAGGCCCTGAATGGATTAGCACCTAGTTATTTTGCAGTTACTCACCCTATATCTTCCAAACCACACTCTGAAATCACAAGATGCGGGGCTGCTGTTATTCCTAGGGTCAACAAAAGCAACGCGGAAGGAAGGGCTTTTTCTTGTAGAGCTCCAAAATTATGGAATGCTCTGCCTTCGTTTGTCAGGGAAGCTCGGACCGATACAGTTTTCAAGTTAAGACTAAAAACGCACTTTTATAAAATGGCTTTCTTATCTTAGTAGGTTTTAATGTAACTTTAAAATTGCTGCTTTTGTATTATTATGTGTATACTGTTATTTAAATCTGTTATTTAAATGGCCTGACTGTGGCAGTTGTATGAGTGACATGCTGTACAAATGTATTGTGTTTTTTTTCTTCTGCTATGTACTGTGCAGTGCTTTGCGATACTTTCGTATAAAAAGCGCTATATAAATGCAATAAATAAATAAATAAATTATGTCCTTTTATACTAATAACAATTGACTCAAACATTTTAGATGGATACTTTCTTATTCGCTGCATTCAACATAATTTAAAACAGAAGTTTGAAGCAGGCATTAGGAAATTATGAGGAATTGGAAACTCTTTTTCGTGGCCTCTTTACACAGATGCCGCACGTGTGGTTACAGGAACCCCCTACCACAGGGCAAAGCTGTATGCCCTCTCCTGTCTCCACAGCCTCTATAAATGGTCATCTGTTGGCCTCTTTCAGACATTGCTGGATCCGGTTACAGGCTCAGGTCACCATGGGGTTGTTTCTCCCCTTCTTTCCAATTCACTTTCTCATTTTTTTGCTTAAATATTACCCCTCCGCTGAAGATTTACAAACCTCTTTGAAACATGAATACTAAAACAACTGTGAATTACCTAGAAAATGTGAACAACCTTCAGTTACTGAAAGTATATTTTTAAAGAGCCAAAATGCAATTACTATGCTTTCAACACAGCTTTGGAATTGATTCCAACACCAGTCCAATTTGGCCATCAAGTCCTAAGGATTCCACTAAAAATCAACTAAAATGATAGGCCCATGAAACTGTTGTAAAAAGAGAAATTAGTAAACCCATTACTGTTTACAAAATGGAAGCATCGCCGCACACCTGAATAGGAATGCTTTAACACAGGCTGAAGCATAACACTAATAGAAAGAAGTACATAATCAACAATACCTTTCAGGGTGTGGTCTATGTGTTTTATAGGAGACACCACACTGTATTGTATTTTCTTTTCATCCAAAATGAACAAGCTGTTTTCCGTGGTAGCTCAGGTTTGTCAGTATTGCGTCAGATGTAGTCATCTGACATTAATTTAAGAAGCTCCCTTGGGGTCATCCCTTCTGACAGAAAAAACTGAGCTGCGTGGAGGTAATACTGTCGAGGGAGAGGGAGGAGAATAGGTTGGAAAATTACAAGGATAAGTCTGTATCATGGCAATATTAAAAAACAGGCTTAATATGATATGAATCAGGTTAGTACTACAAGATATGATTTGAAATTAACAATGGTTTATAAAATAAAACAACTTCAAAAGCACCCCACAGTGTAGTCTTTTATTTATTAAGTGGCAGTTCAAGGATATTTACTCTTGAGACAGTTAATAGATTGGGGACTTGGGGATACTGTTTATTTTAAAGGATTACTTTTTTTTTAATAGAATGGAAAGTAAATGTTTTCTTAAGTGACTGGCTAACACACATTTTTGAAAATAAGAGGTTATTAAGTAGTTCATGTAAATTGAAACAAATTGCTTACGTGTAAACAAGCTAATTAAAAAAAAAAAACTAATTTTACCAACAGTACCATAATAGAAGACCTGCACAGATTAATAAATGTAATTCTTACAAAGCAAGCTAGTACCTCACTGGTAGTGGCAGTTTTCTGTGTGATAGATTACAGACTTCTAACCATGAACATAATAACATAACAAAAAAGTATCATTTATGTTGTGCCAATTAGACCACCAATGCACACATTCAGCAGGGCACGTTCTTTTTCAAGCAAAGCAAAATGGTTATCAAGAGAGATAAGAACAATTAACTTACTTTCCTCCCCTCTTGACAGACTGGAATATTCCAGTAATTAAAATGATTAAGGAAATATTGCAATCAGATCCAGCTGTTAGTTTTAATTAAAAAGATGCTCCTATAGAAACCCTGCATCTTGGATGGATTATAATTACCACACTATAACGGGGGAGGATAGAGGTTTAGGATTCAAATTACTGTAGCTGGATTGTGAAACTGTTTAAATTCTGCAGACACAGCACTTCTGTTTATAAATGTGAAACACTTTAATACACCTCTACATGTCTCAAACAGTTCTGTTGTCTGAAATATTTAGATTTTACAGCACAAAAAGAGAAAATGAAGTGCAAAAGAAACGCATTTTGTACATTTTTTTATTGAAATGATTTAAAAGTCTGAGACCTGTGTCGTGTGGATTTTTTGAGTTTTGGTTTCAATGAATAATCACAGTACATTTTTTTTTTTTTTTTTTAGAATTGGCTGTTACCACAGTGCTAAGCTTGAGTAGTAAAAGTCACTTTTAAAATACTGGATAGACCTTTCAATGTGAGATTGTCTATGCTGGAGGTGAAGTTTGATAGCTGGGATTTGACCCCGGCAGTAGTGACAAAACTTTGCTTCACCCACTGCTTTGTAAACATCCACAGAGTAGATAGTGTCAATGCTGTCTGTAGAATGACACTACCAGTACAGTACCCTTCACACAGGATGTGGTACTGGCTCAAGAAATATACTCTGTTTTTCAAGCACAAGTAATAGCAAGCATTATTAACAAGCCAATGCAGTCTGTTTGTTTTTCCCGAAGGGCAACCTTGCTGTGTTGCTTGATATAAGGTGGGACATTTTCCAAACCAATCAGACCAGTAAAAATGTGGTTTAGCCATTATCATTTTGGACCAAGCTGTTGACCGATAGCAGATTTTAGGCTCATACATGAACAGAATTCGGCCCTTGGATGAATCCTATTGAAACAAGAAAACCTGGTTTCACCTCACACACCTTGTACATATAAAATGAAACCCATGAAAATAATATGGACTGAGCTTGCTGTAGAAAGCCCAATCTGTGCTGCCCCCTAAAGGTTCTTCACGGGAACACATTAATCCATTCTGCAATGGAATGAGGGTAAGGTAAATTAAAACTGAAAGAACAGGGAATCAGTAGTAGATATAGAATATATGAAACTTTCCACACAACGTTTTTCTTTTCTTTGTCATGTTCAAAGTAAAATTATGATAGTAATTGACCGAAATGCTATGACATTTCTGATTTATATAAAACATGTTTTAAGTAATATTAATGCAGTTTTAAAGGAACACTTTGAAAAGGAAGGGAGGGCAGGGTTGTTTATCTGGAGCTGGGTTTCCATCCCCACAAGGCAGGAAGCAAGAAAATTGCAGCCTTTAGGGTTAGTTAGCAAAGTGAAGCAAAAGTGCTGTTAAATACAGTTCATGTGACAGACTGGACAGCAGTGTAGCAAAATGGCTTTTGCAAGCTGGTACAAAGACCAGTAGCTAGCACATCTATGAAGCCAGTAGGGGAACACAGACATTAAGAATGTTTTCTTTTTTCCTGTCAGAAATGGGTAAAAAGGACTTTCATAGCCAGTGTCACAGATCAACTTGAAAGAAAGCTCTGGTTGTCAAGTCCATGTCAGCATTGACAAACTAGCATTTGCTACAGTGCACTCTGCAGACTACTATGATTTAGCCAGCGGCCTGTATCCATGAAATTGTTCTTCATTCCCTGCAATAACATTGTTTCACTTTGTTTGTAACCTATGTCTTCCTTTCAGCATTGATGTTGTTCCTACTATGAAATATACAGGAAAATTGGAATTGTTAAAATGGGATAGGTCTTAAATTGTTACAAATGCAAGCAATAAGCGCCAATTGAATAAGGCTTTTTATTGTGAGTTGGACATAAGTAATGTACCTTGATTATTAATGTAGCTGGAATTAAAATATTTCAAAAACTGCATTCATGTTGCCTTACAGTATAGAGAATGCTTCTGGTTCATTAACTTATAATAAAGCACATTATTGAACTTATTGTTTTGAATGTACAGTATGTGATCCATTATGATTTCTTTTGTGTGTCTGTGTGTGTTTTAGCACTTACAAAATCCAGCAAATTTCCAGACGGCAGCCACGGAGCTCCTGGACTGGTGTGGTGATCCACGGGCATTCCAGCGACCTTTCGAGCAGAGTCTGATGGGCTGTTTGACGGTATGTCAACTCTGTCTGATGATAGCCTCCCTCTGCGATTATACAACTTGTCGGCTTGTCAGGGTCCAGTGACAGAGGTTAAAGAAACAGCCACGCTTCATGCATTGCATATCTCAAAGCCTGTCTTGTAGCCGCCTTTCTTCCAGATAAGATTGTACAGCATAATCTGTGGTAAAGGGCCATGACCGTGAACTTAAGAAAGGTCATCAAGGTCACAGGGAATCATTGGATAATAACACCTAATAACTAGTACCCCCCTGAGTCTGAAAGTGATGGACAGCCAATGCAGCTAATCATCTCTCATTCAATGTAAACGTAAATGCTTCTTTTATGACCTGCATTAAACAGTTTATTCCCTTTACCATATTATATAGTTCTGACTTAGATGTAATGAGCACTGATGGGATGAATGGCCTTCTCATTTATACATTTATTATGTTATTATATATGATAATAAATGTAGGTAAAAGTATTGATAAACTTTATAAAATAAGGGTATATAATATATAAGTGCGTCTCCGCAAAATTCCAAGAAAACCCTGTACAGCATACTGACGTTTGCCTCCACATAGGATAAAGCAAGCTCAAAAGTAAAAAAAACAAAACAAAACATGCACTCTATTTTACACACTTTGAACCTAAAGGCATTTGTTATCTTGCTTTAATTATTAACATGCTGTGTTCTAATTCAAAACCAATTGACCCTACCTACAAGAGTGGGAAGAGGAAATGGCTATAGATAGTCAAATCACCAACTCCACAGATGCAGATGAATCCATTCATATTTGCATTGTCATTTTACATGTATGTTCAGTCATCTACCACAAAGGCACTGTCATGCTGGTAGTAATGTTACAAATAGAACATGGTACTTGTATATTTGCTGGGCTAAAAACCTGAAGAAGTTGCCTATACAATTGTTAGAAATTGAGAAAATCAATCAAATGAATTTACATAATACACAAAATGTCACTGGAGCCACAAGGTTGTCTATTTCAATAGAATGTTTGTTATGTATTCATTTATTAGTGTAAAATATACTACTTTTAGTCTCTTAGAATCAAATCCAACAGGTATTAGAATTATATTATTCTAAACTGTCCAGTGACTGCCTTCAATGTAAGCAATACCACTTTAGAATCTGAGTAAAAGGACATGGATGTATTTCGTGGCCATGCATCAGTGAATGAAGTGTTATATAAAAGATTAAAGGCATCAGAAGATTTGATTTTGGCTGACAGAACTGGACATGTCTTATATATAATACCCTGGAGCAGTAACTCTTACTGTTTGGCTAGCAGTGTGGAACTAGATGACAACACAACATGATGGAACATTTACCACTTATTTTTCGAAAAGCAAACCCAGTTCACTGTTAGACAGCATGTTCTGAATTGAGTGATTTCATTAAAAGCTGTGCTTTCTAGAATTGTCTATGTATGATCAACCTTGCTTTTAAAGGGTCAGCTATTGCTGAATAAGTGAGGAACTCTCACAAACAATACACAGACTGCAGTCTGTTAGTTTGTTGCTCTTTATATAAAGAATATAATCAATTTATCCTTTTGACATATAAAAGTTTTTTCATTCAGTTTGCTTAGCTACAATATGAAGAAATGTTATACAGAATAACTAATCGGTGGAGTTTTGTAAACTGAAGCCACCTGAACATACTGGTAAAAATGAATTAATGATAAGGTCTGTTTAATCAACATTGGCAACGGGGATTTAGTGAAGGCACCCATAGGTATGTGTGTCTCCCTTACATTTTTAGTTGAAGTTTTAACTCAGTTATACTGAATCTGTTGTGCAGCTTCAGCTCCCAGCTGTTGACTTCCTGAGCTGACCCCAGTGTCTCAACACAGATGTTTCAGATCAGCAAGTCAAAGCTGAGCAACACTTGAAGTCCACAATGAGCTACAGCATGAGTGGGATAGTTAGAGTAATTAAAATACTACCTGTTAAGGAAATATGATGAATCAGTGAAATTAACAATGGATTATCTGAACACTCTTTCAACACTCTTTCAAGTTCCTTATCCCACTGAGAACATTTCTAGTTCAAACAGTTTTTAGCACTTGCCAGGTTGGAATTAAAGTGGAAAAGGATAGGGGAAGGAGCAATTGACAACTGCAGATTTAGTTTAATTAGGAAATGAATCAATGAAAAGATCAAAGGTAGAAATTAAGTTTAATTGTGTATTTATTTTTTTGTTTGTAGATAAGTTATTAATGTCCATGGGTTTTTTTCAATAAAAGGAATTTATTTTTTTTTCTATTGGTGAAATGTAAAGCAAGGTTTTTGTTTCAGCTGATGTGAAATTCAGGATGCAGTTACTTTTGCCATGCAGTTGTGCCATTTTCATCACTTCAGTCTGGAACAGCAGGTGTCTTTCTTAAATCAAGGGCTGACGGCCAATTTGTATCCTGCAGTGAAAATACCCAAAAGATTCCAGCTGTGCACTGTTAAACCTACTCTTTTCACTTTGTATGTGCTGGAAACATATGATTTGAAGTTAAGTAATTCTATTGACCAAGAGCGTCCCCTGCATTATAGCCATGGGGATCAGTTCTGCAGTTTCTGGCCCATTTGATTAGAACGTAGCTTTTGGTTCTTGGACTGTTGACCTATTCACTATAAAGTTTAGCCAACAGTTTTTGCTTCTGAAATAAATCATGTTAACACCTGCATTGTGTAGAGAAGTGAAACTCCATCTTAACATATATATCTTATTAATGACAAATATATTTAAATTCTGTTTTGTGAACATATATTTTCTTTAAAGAATAATTAATATGATAAAGTCTGGTTTTACAGATGGCTTTCTCATGTTGAAGACGTTTAAGTTGCTTGTACAGCCTAAGCTATTAATGTTTTTACCTTTGAACAAAGTAATGTTGTTTGTTTGTAGCATGAATTATTGTTATTACAAGTTGCAGTTTTATGTCTAAGTGAATTTAGATCATGTTTGCACTTCAAAAATAAGTTCCTCTCCAGGAAATGTAACAGACTAATAAAAAAATAACACATCATACCTGCTCCCTGTTTGCTTTGCTGATAAGCAGAATTGATGGATACCTATACAGGGGATAGTGCTGCAGACTTCTCAATCTCAAATTTGCATTGTCTGCTAAAGCAACTGTATACCGTTTTGACTTTTTTTTAAATTCTTATGACACAAGAAACATCAAATCTAAAGCTTTTACAAAAGGTTTTGAAAATAAAAAATGCTACATAGATTTTTACCTTTTAAAACGTGCCTGTTGTTTTGTTAAAATGTATTTCAATTGTCTGTAAATTGCATGTTCCTGACCCGTTACCCTTTTTTAAAAATTAATTTTGTGCACATCTTTTGGAGTTTGGGATTTAAATGAGCAGGTTGAGCAATGCAATGTTGATTGTCAAGAGGTTCATTTGGAGTCAGGAGTAGTTGAAAATGTTATCGGTAGGTATTATAGCACATCTTTTGGCTGCAGGTCAGGGTAGTTGTAATGTATTTATAATGTGAATGAGTTTGTTTAGATAAGCTTGTAATTATGTGTATGAGAAATTTAAATAGCTAGTATTCCCTATTTAAAGTCAAGAGAAGCACAGAATAGTAATGCGATATTCAAATACACTGTGCAAATATTGTGATTGTCTCAGTAAGTGATGGTTTTCATACACCATTCAGGGATCTCAAACCCAGTCCTCGGGACCCCACTGTCTTCTGCTTTTCTTTCCAAATGAGCATTCAGTTACTTAACTAAACACATAATTGAGGTTATAATTTGCTTAATTAGATTGTTTTAATTGTTTTCAGCTCCTAAACAGTTGAGGATTTCAAGTTAACTATAACATTCTATAATAACTTAAAATCTGCAACTTTTTAGGAGCTAAGAACAGTTAAAAAGGTATAATTAAGAACATTATTAGTTCAATTCATGGTTTAGTTAAGTAATTAAGAGCTCAGTTGGAAGGAAAACTAGAAGACACTGAGGTCCCGAGGATCAGGTTTGAGAAGCTCTGCACCATCTGATGGACAACATAGACCGCTCCTACAGAAGGATAATTCCCAGAATTCAGAAAACTACAGGATCTGACCTGTAGCTGAAGAGGAGCTGCTCCTTTTTAGTCCAGTGATAACATTCTTGGCTGGGTGAAACACATATAAAATTATTTATGTTAGCCACCTGTTTGAAAGGATATACACTATGAAAGTACAGTAGAGTAAGTCATTCTTGTGTGGAAGTGGAAGTGCTTGTGACAAACACCTTTTAAACTGCATTTGTACCTACAGTACCATACACTATATGGCCTTACTCTGTTTTAGACTACTGATAGAATGCATTAATAATGCCATGTCAAATAATGTTAGAGCAAATGGTATAACTTGCTTTCCTAAAATAATACATGAGAATAACATTGAGGCTTTCCTATAGCATCAAATGCCTTCAGTGTTTTTTTTTTTCCCTGGAGGAAACAACATTGTTCTAGGAAATCAGCTCTGTCTGTTACACGTTTCATAAATATTGATTTCTCCATCTGTTCTTTGTCCAGGTTGTCAGCAGAGTAGCTGCACAGCAAGGGTATGACTTGGATCTTGGATACAGACTTCTTGCTGTATGTGCAGCAAACAGGGACAAATTTACTCCAAAGTCAGCAGGTAGGAAGAAAAATTATTTTCTGTTTTACAATCAAAATGCAATTTAGGCTACTGATTTTAAGATGTTTTTCTGACAGGTGCTAGCTTTGCAGAATTATTTTAATGTGGCTATTTGTTTCACAAGAAGATGCACTTTAACCTCATTGTATCACTATTTAGAATACTGTCAATAATGTGGAGATACGTTCCTGTAGTTAAATCTGGTTGTGAACCCTATTGCAAAACTGTGTAACTTCAGAAATATTTGGCTTGCTTGAACAGTGTTACAGTAACAAGTAACAGTGTTACAGTAACAAGAGCTATGTTTCTGTCAAATTGTACCTGACTATACTAGTTTTATGTACATATTGTCTTCTGTAGTTAAGTGCAAAGATGGTAAACATGATTCTACACATTTAAATAATGTAGTGCATGCTGAGTTTATTATTATTATTATTATTATTATTATTATTATTATTATTATTATTATTATTATGTCAAGGGACGCCGTGTCCCAATGTATGTATTCATTTATTTTTTAACCTTTTTTAATTTATATATCAATATCACATAAAAAATAACAATTACAATATATATATATATATATATATATATATATATATATATATATATATATATATATATACATACATTCTTATGCAAGGTGTCTTTTGTGTGTTAAACGTGTGTCTGAATATTTCAAATGTATCAAGGTGTCATATGAAACACTGTGCAGTGATATTTAATGTCACTTTAGAACCAGTGGTCTACTTGAGCCTCTAAGGTTAGAACTTTCTGAATCTGGGATACACTTCACAATACAGGTACAATCGTATTAACTGGGAGAATAAGATAATATGCATTTCCATAATGTGCTTGTCCTTGTATTCAAATAACTTTGTGCTACTACATGAGGTGTATTGGGTGACTACAGTTCAGCTAGTTAATGTACCTGTGTTTTAAAGTGTATATTGACTCTGAAAGACTCTTTGGAAAGTTTGCTGACACTGTTAATAAGAACCCTGTATTGGATGTGAACAGGGAAGAACCTGGTGTTGCATCTTGAGAGATGGTGTTGCTTTCTTTTGATATTACACTTTACTGAATACAGCTTTAGCTATGTATCAAACTGAAAATATAGGTTTCAAAAACTTTAATTATTGTTTATTCTGTTACAATAGTATTTCAGAAAATGCCATGGGTAAAGTATTATCCATTTATAGGTATGGACAATAGAAATCCACAGAAAATTGTAATATACGGTGGTTGTACCATCGTATCAGAAATTATTGTACAGCTAAACATCATGCAACCCAAAATCTTTAGAAAGTTTGGGCAAAATCTGCAGAATAATTCTATAACAATTTCCTCTGAAATGTTCTTTTTTTCTTGTACATTTGTCAAAAAAACAATTCTATTCTTGCATCCATTTAAATTCATCATACAGTGTGCAAAACTGGATATGGTAGTTTGTTTTTGTTTTCTGTTACTTTAAATATATGTATGTTTAAAAAAATCTGCAGATGAGTCAGATGGCTTTGGGACCATCCCAGTTCCACAGCAAATCCACATTTCTGTTTTTCTATTGCCCCTATCTAATGCAGTAGATAGCCCTTTTAGCACTCTTTTTTTTTTCTCCTGCTCAGCAGGAATCGTACCTGTCTGAGAAGCTTAACTAATCTGTTCTCAACAGAGAGACCAAGGGAACTGCCAATTCAATAAAACAATTATTGGTTGTGCAGTCAGGATTTGTTTTCTAAGAGATACTACTGTGCAATCTTTTCGAGCTCCAATAAAATGTAATGTGATTTCGTTTGAGTCCAACAAGATATTGTTTCAGTTTAGTTCTTTATCTATTTGTTACGCCCTTGCATAATCATTGGCACCCTGTTTATGCCAAATGAATAACAGTGGTTTAGGTGCACATATCATAAGATATTAAAGTACAGATGTAATCATTGCACTGTTCTATCATTGAACTTGGATTCTTTCTACCTTTGTCACAAGGGCATTTGGGGCCAGACAGGGGGACGACAGAAGCAGAGCATACAGGGAGACTTGTCAGAAAGATGCCTCTTAAAACCACTTTAGAGGCCTGAGAGTTGTATTGAAAGTGCACCCAGTCTTTGCTGAGAAACTGCAGTGAGCACATCACATGATGGCCAGGATGGCGGCACTGGGTCGGAAATCTGATACGAGAGACAGCGACTTAGTGTCTGGGTTGCAGTAGGCCTGTTTGGAAGAGATTCAGACTCTACCAGCACACAGATCTGTACTGCAATGCATTCATTTCTAGAGTAGTAAGGAGAAATGAAACAGAATAATTTAATGATTCACACTCAAAGCCATTTGAAATATGTTGTCTGGAGAGGTAAAAGCTGGGTCCTCATAAAAGTCTGATTCTTTAAAACGTGGGTCAGCTGTAGATTACCTGTGACACATGGATCACTTTTTCATGTAATGCCTGGTTTTCTGTTTTATTGTTTTTATTGTTTTGTTGTTGTCATTTTCCAGGCTTTATTGTCACTTTGATTCGGGTAAAAGGACCAAAACTGTGTGTTCAGAAAAACTTGCTTCACCCCAAAAGTAGTGGGGTTTTAATGTTGTTGTTGTTGTTGATTTTTTTTTTTTTTTAACCATGTGCTCAAAACGTTTGCAGAAGTTACTTATCTAATGAGTCTCTTCAAAATTTACTGGATAAAGCCAATTTTCACCATCCCCCACTAGAACACGACTTTAAAACAGATGTATCTAGTTAGGATGTATGCTAAAATATATGCATGATAGGAGAATGGAGAAGGTTTGTGTTACATTTTATCAGGAAATTGGCAGAGCCTGCAACACCTGGAGGGGAAAACCACAATAGCCTGGGTTGCTTTGACAATATCCTCAGACTGGGGCCTTTTTCATTCTATTTATCAAGCTGAAAAATCCTTGAGCAAAAGTTTAATACTTAAATATTGTAGCAAATTGTACATTTTATAGAATGTACACCCCCTTTCTTTTGATTGAATGTGTAAATGAAGCCTCCCGGTGATACAAGCCAGTCATAGGCAGCAGCATTTTGTAATTATTGGCGCTCTTAAATAATAAATTGGGTTAACTCGGGTAAAACCCTAAAATCAGACGCCCTAATAATAAGGTGCCCAGATGTAGTCAAATTAACTTAACAATTATATTGTATATTACATTTCTGAATTCCTTATTGAAATTTCAACACTTTAAATTACCTGGGTCACATTAAACAAAGTAATTATCAATGTAACACAAGCATAACCTGTAATTTTCTCTTTTTTTGTGTAATCCAATTTATAGCAAACCACATTTTGTACTACAGTAATCCGTATCCGCGTATCCGCCCGCCCTAAACATTTGTCCGTCATGATCATGCTCTTCAGTACAGTGAGTGAGAGAGAACCAGTTCTGAGATGATATATCTCACATAAGTTTTCAGACACTATGTTGTATGTACTCTGTGCACTTGCTGGTACGGCTCGGGTTGCTTGAGTTGCTTTTACACGAGAGAAAGGTGAGCCGAGCTGAGAGACGTCACACATAATGAACATGCTGATTCGATTAAATTAAATGTCACAGACTGCAAAAATAGAACTAAGCATTCATTTAATAAAATATTTTTTTATCATGGAATTATTATTTTTTTTGATTGCGGAAATGTACTGAAAGTGCATGTGTGTGGGGGAGGGATGTTGAAATACAAAGGAAGCAAAGACGGGACCATATTACAGGTATACATAATTTAATTATGTCCTTATAAAATGAAACGACATATGGTGTAATGTTTCTATTTTATTTATTTATTTATTTATTTATTTATTTATTTTTGGATGCATCGGTCAATAGTGCCAGCCCTAAAATCTATACAGTGCTCCCTCATTATAAGGCTCTCGATTTATAATGCGCCTCGGATATAACGCTCCTACAGCAGGCCCCCCAATTCCCTATACTAGTGATTCATGCAATATTTCTACAGTAAATACAGTACTGGTGTTATTCAAACTGTAAACAACTTCTCAGTCTAACTTCCGTTTCAGCCTAACTTCCAATACAGTATCTGAACTGAAGAAAAGCTGCACTGGCACTTTATAACACAGACATCTTATTCAGCATTCGTTTTATAACTAAATAAATATTAGACCTATTACGTCTTTCCTAATGTATTTACTTCTTTGCTGCGAGAGGAGCTGCGGCTTTCTCCGGGAGATGAGCTGCTTCAGCCCCGCTGTGGCAGCCGAACCTGGGGCGAGCCCATTCTCTCTTCCCCTCTCCCAACCCGCTCTGCTTCTCGCACTTTGTTTGGTTGTCTGTCGCTTCGAACAGATATCCCGACCGCCGTTTAGCCAGGCTATTTATAGTTTAAAAACTGCTAATTAAAATGATCCACTAGTGGGAATGTTTTTTTTTTTTTTAGCGTTGATTACATGGTGCTTTTATGCATGGTTAATTAACGGAAAGTTACATTTTTGCTTCACTATATGTGCATTATAGAAAGGGAGTTATTTTATTTTGTATTTCAGTCAGATGTGTGTTGTTATGTGTCCCGCGGCGTAAAGGTAAGGAGTTAGGAAAACATTTACCGGTTGTGGTCCGGGGGGTTGTCACATTTTTCTTGTAATGACGCTTGAGCGTGATGACAAAATGCAGTAACCCTGCCCACAGCCTGCTTCGGCCCCGAACCAGATTCAGATATGTTGTGAAGCTGGAGTTTCACGGTACGGGTTGGCTCGGGTCAGGTATCTTGTTAGTGGAAAAGGGGTATAACTAAACCCTGTTCGCCTATGGGGCGTATCAACTTCAACCTCCGTCTTGATCTCCTGCCTGTCACTCAGCAGCGAATGCACACACCCACATGGCAGACGACTACCCTGTAACAAGGATTAATACTCTGTATCTTTCTAAACATGGGATTTGGGGGAGCTCCCTAATAAAAGCTGAATCTCAAAACAACAATTGTGTGAATAGAGTAATTGTTACAGCTGTGTATAATAGTATTTAAAACATGATTAATTTATTCGACTTTTTACATATCCGCCCTTACGTTGGTCACACTGCAGTCAGATACACAATGAATTACTGTATTAAGAAAAAAAATAAGTACTTGGCAGCACTTTTCAGTTTGTATTGCTATTTTACACTACTCCTGTTTGTAGCTGTCACTGTTTATAAATTACCACTAACGTGTAGTTCCAATACTTGTTTGGAGGGGTAGTGTATATTGATTAGAAGCTGGTGCATGCACAGTATGTCTATGAGAGAAACTAAAAAGTTTCTGTTCAGACCATTTGAAGTTAACTTGCTAAGTTTCTCTAATGCTACACCATTCAGATTAGCCTTTTCATTTATTACAACTAAATCAATGAATCTGTGCAGCAGTGTGGAGTAGTGGTTAGGGCTCTGGACTCCTGACCGGAGGGTCGTGGGTACCCTTGAGCAAGGTGCTTTACCTAGATTGTTCCAGTAAAAACCCAACTGTATAAATGAGCAATTGTATGTAAAAATAATGTGTCAAAAATAATGTAATTGTATGTAAAAATAATGTGATATCTTGTAACAATTGTAAGTCACCCTGGATAAGGGCGTCTGCTAAGAAATAAATAATAATAATAATAATAATAATAATAATAATAATAATAATAATAATAATAATAATAATAATAATAATAAAATTCAATTCAGTTGCTACTAGAGCAGTTTTGACTAAAGTCCCAGATATAAGGGATTAGACGACAGCCTCTTGCATCAACCCATTCCATTATTATGAGTATATTCTGGCAGATCTGGTCTCACAATCCCATGGTTTTAAATATGACCTGGCATGCATTTCAGTAAAGTTGATTTTGGCTATGCAACAGAAATGTGACGTGGTATTGGACAGTCATACATATGTGAAAAACAGGTTCCAGTGTTCTTTAAGATGTAATACATAATTACCATAAGAAAGTGGCTTGAGTTCAAATTGAAATACCTCGGTAAAAATACCAGCTCAGTTCTTGTGCTCTGCTTTTTTAACAAGGCAATTCTACTGTGATTTAAACCCGTACATTTTGTTAAAGAATAGTTTGTGTTGAAAATGCACAGCAAGTGAACCAGATTATCCACATTTTCTTTACACTCCAGATTGGATTGACATAAACGGTTTAAAATATTATTATTATTATTATTATTATTATTATTATTATTATTATTATTATTATTATTAATAATAATTTGCCACAATGAGCAGAATGGATTCAAGCATATTTGGATATGCCCCAAGGTTTTCAAACAGGCTGTTTTTTTTTTTATAAAATTATCCTGGGACTTGGACTGTGTTCTAGAAAGCTGGAATTTCCTGTGTTTTTAGAATAATAACTTTTTGGGGTGTAGCAAAGACTCAAGAATTACCAGAAAATACTGCCCCCTATCGTAATAATGACTAATAACAGTTCTTTATCTGACATTTTTATGTAAACAGATTCATTGATTTAGTTGTAATAAATGAAAAGGCTAATCTGAATGGTGTAGCATTAGAGAAACTTAGCATGTTAACTTCAAATGGTCTGAACAGAAACTTTTCCCCAACTCCACAATACTAAAGACACGTAAAAAAGATGTTACATATTAAAAACAGATGCATAATGAATACATGCTAAAATACAGACATGGAGTGTTTTGAAGCACATTTAGAATATTTAGGTGAAGTTTTCAGAATAGATAAGTTAAATTCAAATAAAGTTAGGGTATCCATTGTCAGGAAAATATGTGTTTAGCAGATTTACAATTTTTATTCAAAGCAGGGTATAAAAATGAAAGTATTTTTTAATTAAATAATTTCAGTAATATTGTAGTTTTGCATGTTTAACCATTCTCTTTAAAGTTACCACAACAAGTGTGTGACTAACTGACTGCAAAAAATATATAATGGAGTATTGTGCTAGACTGCCTATCAGTGAAGAGCTAACTAATACTCTACAGTAATCTACATCATGTTTTATTTCACTCCATAGTCATATTTGTAATGCTGAAAAACATGTGTAAACATACAGGTTGTGGACAAAAGAATGGAAAAACCAATGTAAAGTCACTTAATAGGGCGTTGGGCCACTATGGTACCCCGCTCTGTGGAGTTCTCGGTGGACCGTTTTTGATGAAACTGGCTGCTTGCGCCCCAGGTTGAAATTTGCAGTCAATTGATCTGCAGTTGCTCGCCTGTTTTGCCTTGCACTTCAAATTAATGCATAGATATCACAATCCTGGAGTATGCGCTTCCACCCACTGTTGCTCTTTGCTGGTGATGCCTTTCCCTCGGAGTTCCATGCCGACATCACCTTAGACACCATTGCTTATGAAACATCAGCAAGTTGAGCTGTCTTGATCACTGAAGCTCCTGCCAAATGCACCCCAACAATCACCCCTCTTTCAAAGTCACTGAGGTCTCCTCTTGCAACCATGCTAGCCATAATTATAGGCAACCAGGCCTGTCCAGCATTTTTATACATGGCAATAAGCATGCTGGGATGTTATTTGCTTAATTAACGCATGAGCCACACCTGTGTGGAAGCCCTTGCTTTCAATATACTTGGTGTCCCTCATTTACCCAAGTGTTTCCATTTTTTTTGTCCACTACCTGTATTCTTATTGGTGCACATGCACTGCTACAGCCTTCTAGTGTGATGCTCTGAAGGTACAAACAGAACATCTGTGGTTATTATAATCATAGTACTTCTGTTTTTGTAGGTGATTTGTTTATTTCTGACTGAAGAATGCATTTTACTCAAAAGTTGAATTCATTTTATGTTTGCTGCATGAAAATAAAAATCAGTGCAGGGATTCAAAGTGGGTCACTGCTGATAACATTAAACCCGACCGTCTGTAACATTAATGATCTAACATGGCTCAGGATTATTTGGATTTCTGAACCGGATCATCTTTGCATGGTATTAAGGGTGCAACATGTATTCCTTTTCTGTTGTCTGCTTTTTAATATTGGGAATGCACATCTTGTTTCAAAATTAACACTAAAGATGTATTTATATAAGCAGAAAAATGTGTGCAATATACAGGGAAGGAATTAACCATGTTTTAATCAACTTGATGTAATAAACAGTTATTTTTAATTCGAGTTATTTTCAGACAATAAAGTCATTTTTTATTCTAACCGTAATTATAAGCCTGGCTTTTTAATATTGTCGTGTGTGCTTCTACAGCACATTACATTTATTAAGGAACTCTGCGTTGGTGCTTAAAATTCATGATCAGCACAAACCACATCATAAATTATAGTTAAGTATGGATAGGAGCATTTATCCCATTCATTCTGTTTTGAAAAGTGCAGCCTAGAGATATATCCAGTGCTGGGAAGGAGGGTGGTGGTGATGTTTGTGAATCATGACCTTACTGTGAAAAGGATTAGTCTGCTTTTTTAATCTGTGGTTAACGAAGCTGTCTTATCCACAGTGCAGGGGTCACACAGGCCTATTGTAGTCTTACTCCTACAGTGTCTGTTAAAACCTGGTACTCTTAAATGCCATCCTGGCATGAGCAAGCATGCAATGTACAGTATAAATATACAGTTTACTGTCGGAGAATCTCCACAGAAGCACACATTACTATAGACAGAGATTGGAATTGTCTTGTTAAAGTGCTTAATCATGGTGGTCCCTATACGCAGAGAGTGGCACATTCCGAGTTGGTCTTGCCTGAATAGGCACAAGGAATTTCTGAGTACTGGGAAGGGGGAAGGTTAGCAAATGCTGAAAGATGGGGGGAAAGTACAAGATTATTTAAAAATATACAGTATAGTTGTGACTTTTTAAATATAGCATAAGTATAAAGCATGCCAGCACAAATAATACAATGTATGGTGTCTCACTGAATTTCAAACCAAATGACAAAGTCAGGTAAATGAAGTATGCCAAGTGTTTTCTTTCAGAGGTACCCAATTAGCAGCACTGGATACATTAAAAAAGGTCTGTTGCATCATTGAATGTGGAGGTGTGTGTCTGTTTGGGGGTTGTTTGGTCTAAATCAAGTGCTAGCATGAAATATAAAAGCATAATAACAGGAATTGAAATAATGCTTTATTTCATTCGAAGGCTTAAGGCCTTTGCACACTGGATCCGTTCCGTCATTTAGAATCCGTTTTCCGAAAAAGTCATCCATCAATCCATTGCACACTAGATGCGTTAATATCGTACTTCAGAGCGCTGATGTGCAGTGGAGGCTTTGTAGTAAATATACCTAGTTTCAGTATTTTAATAAAAAATAAATACAATTCTGTTAATTCTTACATAATTTTGAACACAAAAATTGTTAAATGTAGTATAAACTTAATGATCAACAAACGCTGATGGAAAACATTTTCTAATTATTACCTTTCTACTGACTACAATAATGTTGTTACGCAATACATAAAAAAAAAAAATAAATAACCACTTGATATTACACATTACGGTTGTCATAGCATCAGAAACCATAAGACCAATATTTAATTTTTCAAACACTCACTCCTGTAATGAATATATATCTAAAAGTTGGGAAGCTAGCAGTGAGCTACCGAAAATACCTTCCATCACTTTCATGTACTGCCCCTCTTTTCTGACTGTTAAGCCCTGACCACGCTTGCCCTGTCACGCCTCTTTCTCTGTGTTTCCAGGTTAGGCAATTGTTTCTTTACTTCCTCGACTTACAATTGAAATTAAAAGTATATGCTTGTAATAACCTGTCCTGCACAAAATTCACATTTTCATGTTTTGTAATACATATCATTCATGCCCAAGTCCACGGCAATGTCTTCTTTTTTTACAAAGTCTTTCTGATCGTTGTTGGATTTATCATAAAGTAATTTTTGTTTGACGGCACACACAATTAGATTTGCCTTTTTGTTCAGGGTACTGCAAGAACCCACGTGTTTACCCAGGCGTTTTTCATTGGTCAATGTCATTTTTAACGCACGTCAAATTGGACCCAATTGAACTTGTTTCTATTCCAAAATTGACGCATCACCGTCGTACGACAATTCCAGACTCAGCGTGCAAGGTGCAATAGGGAATGCATGTGATTGTTGTTTTTTTTTTCTGTTTAGACGCACGTTAAATTCAGATGCATTATCGGATTCAGTGTGCAATGGCCTTAGTCTAGAGACTTTGTAACAAAAGCCCAATGAATAACTAGTTTAACCCGTTACCAAAACATAAAAATACACATATTTACTACAGTCTGTTGTCTGTTTTTAATGTACCTATATAACACACACAGGCAGTCTAGAAACACAATTTTAAACGTTCTGTTTTTTTTCCAAAAATATCTCTTACGCAAAGCTTAGTTTTAAATGTATGAAGGATTATACTCAATGTAAGCTCAGGCCTCAGTTTAGCGGGTGGGGTATATTTAAAACTGCTGAGCAGGCAGAAGGCACTGCAGATGGCAGGTCTATGTCCTACAGATTCCTTAGCCTTGCACACTTTGTGATTCAAGTATTTAAAGGAATTCCTATGGCAAAATACATTCTCTGTCAATTGATAGCTGTAAAAGCATTTTGATGTCTTGTACAATTGGCAGTCGGTAATGGTATACTGCAGTACAACAAGAGTAAAAATCTATTCTGAAGCTGTGTTCCATAGATTTTGTCCTGTGACTGCACTCTGCTTGCCGCCACTCTGTCTCAACCAGTTCTGTGGGAGTTCATCACAATGCACTCTGCAGTCACATGTCTTTCCAAAAAAGTCTCCATCAGTTCAATTTAAATTCCAGTTCTGTTAGTCATCAAGTGAAATCCGCCACAATACTTGACCTAGGATGGTCACATATGTTTCCTCATTATGTCCCCAAAGATTGCATAGTGCAAATGTTTGCAAAATAAATATAAATCTGTAGTGTGAACAATGCAGGAAACCTATGAATGATACAGTATTGCTTCAGAAAATTACTTATCGAGGGGAAAACAGCACAAGGGCTATCGAGATAACTAATTAATGCAGCACAGAGGTTATCCTTGCCAAGAGAGGTCAGTCCACGCATTCTAGAACAGTCAAATGAGATGTACTGTACAATTACCTCACATATGCAAATGTCTTGTGATTTACTGTAATCAGTGAATAGTTATGAAGCGAGGTAAGGTATTTTATTTGAGTTGGGAAGCTTTTGGGCAGTTACGTGTGTGTGTGTGTATGTAAGATATGTACAACATATCGAAACGTTGGGCAGCTGGCTCTTTGAGCTAATATATATATATATATATATATATATATATATATATATATATATATATATATATATATATATATATATATATATAATCTATATGTACAGTGTATAACGCGACCCCGGAATTGGTTAAATACGGTAAGGTCATGGCTCCCATTTCCCCCACAATGCAATTTGACTTACAAACGCTGGGTTTTATTGTTGTTTTACATTACCGTATTTAAACCCATTTAAGTTGAAACTGGGACATACAGTACTTATAAAGCTCCCATTCTTGCAATGTATTTTTTTTTCTAAAAGTAAAAACAAACTGTCCGTCATTTATTATAAAAAATATACAATTTAAATAAGAGTGGTGTGAACTTTAAACTGGTGGAATAGCAGTTTCTATTATTCTGTATATATTGTAACGACCCGGCCAGGATTTATACTGTTACACATCTGGATTACGGACCCTGTGCGTGCATGCGTGTGTGTGTGTAAGCAGGAAGCGGTAAGTTTGCCTCAGCCAGGATTGATTGACGTCCGGGTAGGCGGGGACGTGAAAGCCCACATCAGCGCGGACAGAGCTGACAGCCGAGTGAGACAAGCTGCGGTGTGAATGTGCAAGACTGTTTGTAGTTTTTGTTGTGGCCCAGGCTGACACAGGCCAGGAATAATCGTCCCAATAAACCGTGGATTCTAATACCTGCAAATTATGTGTGTCTCCTTCCTTCATTTTCTACCGTATGCTACAATATTAATTTGGCCAGTGTAAATCATTTCAGAAACGAAAATGCCAATATTCGTTACAAGGCGAAACACAAATAACGGCGTCTCCTATTATGGACCCCGGCAGCCGCGTTATAATGTGGTAGCACTGTGTGTGTGTGTATTATTATTATTATTATTATTATTATTATTATTATTATTATTATTATTAATAATCAAAAATGTGAAAGATTTTTTTAGAGATGTACAGCACAGGAGAAAACAATCGTAAGTATTGAATCTTACAGGGTGTTCTATAACAGCAATTTAATGCAGGTTGTAAACCAGCAAAAGGCTCATTTGTGCAATCTCGTGCCTTGCTGTGTAAAAACAAACAATTTGTCTATGTCAGCTATGACAGATAAGTTCCAGTGTAGGTTAATAATTCAGACGTCGTGTGCACAGTTTATAGTCACTGATAAGTATACGAATATTCTGTGGAACATCAGATTTCCAATAGACATTCATTTTGTCTAAACAAAAACGGGATGCATCTCCAGTGATTTTATTTGTATTTACATGTAACCTAAGCCTATTGAATGCAAGTTCTTAGTGCTTTTAGGACAGAAACATGCTTACTATATAAATCCTGCTGGTGCTATCCACCATCAGTGATTTATTGATTGTGGCAGGGCGAAAGCCCAACATGTAAATTGTATATTTGTGTATAATGTGGCTGTGGCTGAAGCCTTAATTGAATGATTAATGATTAATTAGGTGCCATCCACATGGTATTTAAGAGGAGAAAATCCTTTGATAGGGGTTGGTGTTTGAGAAGAGTGCTGGTGAGTTTGTGTTTGTTTGTTAATAAACATGCCCCCCAACGCTTAAAACTGCAGCTGTCTGGTTTCTGAGTCTCCTACCTGATGCTATCCTGTTACATTTGGTGTCAGAGTGGGATAGCACCCCCTGGAGACTCAGAGCAGGACTTGCAGTTTAAAGCACTGGGGCACACATTTATTAACAAACAAAAACACACAAACAAATAAACAGGCACAAGGGCCAAAATAAAAGGCTAAACAAAACAATTCGGCTGTCGGGCTGGGCATTCATCTTCACTAACCAAGTTCTCCACAACACAGTATATACACAACTCACCAGCACTCCTCAAACACCAACCTCCAACAAAGGATTTGTTAAATACCATGATGCTGGAGCCTAATTAATCATGAATCATTCAATTAAGCCTCCAGCCACATTCTCACATGTTTTCTGGCATGGAGGATTTTAACCCTCTCCCAGCCAACCCTATATTTACACACAAATGTACAATTTACATTTTGGGCTTTCGTCCTGCTACATTGACCCATTGCAATACTAAATGCAATGCAAATATGGTTTGGTAAGCTGGTTTGCAAATTTTAGGACAGTGATATTTACTCTAGATATCTGATGCTGTTTACATAATTAAGTCCAAGTCTCACAATAATGACTTAATTCAGTGTCTGTGTTAAAATAATGCACACTATATGGCTGAAAGGAAGTGCATTAAGTATCATTGTGGCATTTTGTGGTCAGTTCAGCATTATCACGTGTTTACTCAAGCAGTACTGTTTTTGCTTATTTTATTTGTCGTCAATGACTTAAAGGTTAGTGGCTTTTTGTTACAATTTTTGTAATTTGTGTTTAATGAAGATATTTGTTTCCCTTATTGTGGTTTTAGAAATTGAGCATTTGGGAGGTATAGCTTTTAAAGAAAGGGTCACTAACCACAGGGTGCTATGGCTGTTTGTCAGTCAGACAAAGCATTTACTGCCAGATTTTAGTCTAGAACAAAGGAATAAATCCGTTTTGGAACACGCTTTTAGGCCCATGCAGGAGTGACCAATGTTCATCCATACGAACCATGGCCAAGGATTTATAGGTCGAGTGGAATACCATTCACATTTGTCAGATCACAGCCTATACTGACTTTGATTTTCCGACTGGTACCAGTCCGCAAAACAAATTCAGAGTTGCAGTTTTAATTTGTTATCTTCAACAGTAACATTGCTAATAGTTGATATTGCTAACAATTGATACTCATTTAATAAAGCATGACAAAATTATTTGTTCTGTGTCTGTGCTGTGCCATTTCAGGTTTGCTGCTTAGTGTTTTGAGAATCCCTGTGTTAAATAAAGAAAAGAAAACTGAATTACATTTACACACAAAAAAGTAATTAACTATCCTGACTGCTCAGAGGCATACTTTTTTCCCTCCACTACCCTAATTGGCAGGTTTTATGTTTGCAACACAATGACAAAGTGATTATTCTCAAGGAAGATCTACCAGTACATAATGAGGGATTAATCTCTATCTGAACCTATTTGACCCCAAGTAGAAATGTACTTTAAGGTTAATTTAGTTGATTTGTTGCTTAAATGACCTGGTCCAACTAAATAGAGTGGTTTTTATCATATGATTTTATTCAAATGTAACAAAACACCTGTTGGTAAAGTATAGAAAAATTAAAGTAGATAGTTTAACATTTGACCGGAAATGAAAACAAAGAATCTGTATCTTTTAAACTGAAAGTTGCCCTTATTCTCAGGGATAGCCTTCATCCTTACTTATTTTTATTTTACAGTTGAAGAACGTTTGGCAAAACAATATTTATTGTTTCATTAAAATGCTTTAGTCTTAATGTTTGCAGCCTGGAGTAACATTACAATTAAATTCAAGCACTGAAGGAAGTGAACTATAAAATGCATAATTGTGTGGAATTCACTTCTTGACAGACATTAGATAGAGCTGTATAAAGACCAGCTATTTCCCTTTAATTTCTTCCCCACCCCCCTAAAACGACACTGATTCCAACTCTTCAAATCAGGAAGCCACCAGCATTGCCTAAAAGCAGTCTTCTCAGGACCCTAATTAGCATGACTTGTTTGATAGATTTAGTCAACAGTATTCTTAGTAGAGGGGGAAGCACCAGTGCTAAATGTTTCCAACCTGGAGACTTTTCAACTTTTAATGTCCTTTAATGATTTGTTAGCTACTTTTGTAACAAATGTTGCATCAAATTAACTGATAAGAAATTCTCTTTTGTCCATTCGGCCATGAGCCAAGATAGAGGCTGTGTCTAGCACATGAGGCACCACCCCCCTTGCAAGTTTGAAATGTGAGCTGCCTGAATTTTTTTTCTCCCTTCTGGCAAAGTGGTTGTGGCTGCTTGTGTGTGATGTGTGTATTGGGAGAGCGAGCAATGGATCACTAGACAGAGAAAGAGGAGATGCATCAATAACAGCAACGTAAAAAAAGGTGAGGAGATGAACGTTTTTGTTTTTGTTTTTTTTTTAACCCTTTAACTCTACAAAAACTGCAGCAGCTTCCTTCCTTCCTGTCTGTGCAGAGGCATTTTAGTTAAGCAAGCAAGCACTGCAATGTGTTCCTTGTATGTGATGGACTCCTGCTGTCTATTCTGGTGTATGAAGTTTTTAAAGCTTAACCTGATTCTCCCTCCCATTGTCTCCTGAGGATTTGTAGCCTGAGTGCAAAGAGGCCGGTGGCAAGTACAACATGAGCCCATTAGCAAAGACTCCATCTGTGATTGGTTTTGCTTGTGAAACCGGGAGACTGGCAATTAATAATTGATGTGTATTGTGCAGTAACTGGACAGGCAAAGAGAGAAAAGAGAGAGAGGAAAATAGAGCAAGGGTGCCCTCAGAGAGAGAAAGAGAGAGAAACAGAAAGCTTGAAAATAGCTACTGGCTTCTTCGTGCTGAGATTAAGGCTGCCTTGTTTGCCTTTGTTCTGCAATAGCTGATTCTTGCTTAGAAGTGTTTCCAGACATATGTGCCCTTTTCAGTGCAAGGAAGAGAGGAGCATAAGACAGGGGCAGGAAGACATTGGTTTGCTGTTTGTGGGTAAGTCTGAAGTCTGGTGATGGTGCTGTAAGGGGGGGGGGGCTCCACAGTACTGTGTTCTTAAGAAGAGGACACTGTGGGTAAACCTGTAAGATGGAAAAGATAGTACTTGGGGGTGGTGTGTGTTGAGTGGAACTAGAAAACCAAGGATGCATTTGAAGTAATAATGCAATTCTGCCCTTGAAGGGGGGGAAGGGGGGGGGGGAACTGAGTTTTAAACCATCACAAGAACATTGCAGTGGAGCACAAGTCACAGTTTTAACAGCTCCGCTAACTACATATGTACCAGATACTTACATATAAAGTCTTAAAATATGTTTGATTATCCCCTAGAGACAAGCTGATCAACTTAAAGGGAATTTCTCTGTGAAATCCTTTGACAGCTTCCCCATGCCAAAAGCATTTGATAAATACATGTGCAAGGCTGCAGAGTAAGTATTTATTGCAATCTGCAACACTACATTATTTGTGTGTGTGTGTGTATATATATATATATATATATATGTATATATATATATATATATATATATATATATATATATATATATATATATATATATATATATTCACACTGAATCAATAGATTAGATGAGTAGGCAATATTTATTGGCACATGCTTTATTGATCTAATGTTCTATTTCTTTTTTTTTTATTATTTCTTTAGGGTCAGATTTAAACAACAATTACATTGCAGGCTGCTAAAGCCTGATTACTGAATGTGTTCACATCAAAAAAACATATTTCTAATGATCCAGAACTAATTTGTAAATCATGATACTTTACACTACTTCCTGGTGTCTGAAGGGTGTTCACGTTCACTTATGGCTGAAAGAAACATGTTTTCACTTTTACTTTTAAAAAATTGGACTCTATATCAATACACACCTGCAACACAGTTGATTTCTGACAGCATGTGGAAGCACTTGACTGTAGTTCTGCTTGCTTAGTTTGTTTTAAGTCAGTATTTTGTTCAGCAGATACAGCCTAACTTGCCAAAAACATACATGTTATTCGTTTTTGATTAATTTAATTTTCTGGTACTTATTTTGTATCTATTTTCGAGTTTTATGTAAATCGTGTTTTTATTCACTTTTTATATACTATATGAAATTATTGTTGTCGGTTACTTCGGTTGTGTCACAATTTGTATAGTAACTCGACAGTACTTGTAACTTTCTTTGTACCTGTCTTCCACAACTAAATCCTTATGGTCACGGCACATTCGTCTGGGCTTTTTGTGTGTCTAAGCATTTTTTTACATTTCGCCACAATTTGCAATTCTTTTTAAAATTCTCCCTATATAACTGTAATATAGCTTTAAATCCCGCAAACAAGCCTTCTAATTGTAATCTCGTTTTAAATCAAAAAGGTAGTTTATGTTTTTTGTGTGTTTTTGTAGTATTTTTTTATTTTTTTTTAAATGGGAAAAAGGGTGAAGTCAAAGTGAATCGAGTAACTATTTCCAGTGTTTTTTCAGTGTTTATTGGCTATACACAGATTTCATTTTTTTATATCAGGGTTGTTTTATCAGGTTTTATTGGTTAAAATTAAAAATCAGATGCCCTAATTATGAAGTGTAGTGTTAAAGGACTTTTGTGCATACTGTAGCACAAAGTTTAATTCAGTTTAGAAGCTGAACTGAAACATGTTTTCTCTAGTGTTTTAGGTAATCATACCTTACATATTAGAAGGCAGCATGGTACAGTGGTTAAAGTTCAGGGCTTGTAACCAGAAGGTCACCTCTGCCACTGACTGACTCACTGTGACCACGAGCAAGTCACTTAATCTCCTTGTACTCCAGATGTTAAATCAATGTCCTATTGTAAGTGACTCTGCATATAATGCCTTGTTCACAGCTTACCTCTGTAAAGCACTTTGTGATGGTGGTCCCCAATGAAAGGCGTGATATATATATATACAGTGCCTTGCATAAGTATTCACCCCCCTTGGACTTTTCCACATTTTGTAGTGTTACAACCTGGAATTAAAATTGATTTAATTGGGATTTTTACCATTTGATTTACACAACATACTTAACACTTTGAAGGTGCAAAATATTTGTTATTGTGACACAAAAGTTAATCAAACAAAAAAAAAAAGACATTTGTTGGTTGCATAAGTATTCACCCCCCTGAGTCAATACTTGGTAGAAACACCTTTGGCAGCAATTACAGCTGTGAGTCTTTTTGGGTAAGTCTCTACCAGCTTTGCACATCTGGATCCTGCAATTTCTGCCCATTCATCTTGGCAAAATTGCTCAAGCTCTGTCAAGTTGGATGGGTACCATTGGTGAACAGCAATTTTCAAGTCTTGCCACAGATTCTCAATCGGATTGAGGTCTGGGCTTTGACTGGGCCATTCTAAGACATTCAGGTTCTTGTTTTTAAACCACTCCAGTGTAGCTTTGGCTGTATGTTTAGGGTCATTGTCCTGCTGGAAGGTGAACCTCCGCCCCAGTCCCAGGTCTCTTGCAGACTGAAACAGGTTTTCCTCTAGAATTTCCCTGTATTTGGCTCCATTCATCTTGCCCTCAATCCTGACCAGTTTCCCAGTCCCTGCCAATGAAAAGCATCCCCATAACATGATGCTGCCACCACCATGCTTCACCGTGGGGATGGTGTTCTCAGGGTGATGAGCAGTGTTGGCTTTGCGCCACACATAGCGTTTTGCGCTAAGGCCAAAAAGTTCAATTTTGGTCTCATCAGACCAGAGAACCTTTTTCCACATGTTTGCTGTGTCTCCCACATGCCTTTTGGCAAAATCCAAACAGGATTTGAGATGGGTTTTTTTCAGCAATGGTTTTCTTCTCGCCACTCTTCCATAAAGCCCAGCTTTGTGGAGCGTCCGGGTTATAGTTGTCCCATGGACGGTTTCTCCCATCTCAGCTGTGGATCTCTCCAGCTCCTTCAGAGTTACCATTGGCCTCTTGGTTGCTTCTCTGACTAATGCCCTCCTTACCTGGTCACTGAGTTTTGGTGGACGGCCTTCTCTAGACAGTGGTTGTGCCATATTCTTTCCATTTTTTAATAATGAATTTAACGGTGCTCCGGGGGATATTTTTTTTATAACCCAACCCTGATTGGTGCTTCTCCAGAACTTTATCCCGGACTTGTTTTGATAGCTCCTTGGTCTTCATGATGCTGTTTGTTTAGATATGCTCTCTAACAAACTCTGGGGCCTTCCAGAAACAGGTGTATTTAATCTGAGATCATGTGACACTAATTGCACACAGGTGGACTCCATTCAACTAATTATGTGACTTCTGAAGGCAATTGGTTGCACCAGAGCTTATTTAGGGGTGTCACAGCAAATGGGGTGGGTTTGTAAATAATTTTGAAAAATATGTAGATTTTTTTCCCCACTTCGACATTATGGACTATTTTGTGTAGATCAGTGACAAAAAATCCTAATTAAATCCATTTTAATTCCAGGTTGTAACACTACAAAATGTGGAAAAGTCCAAGGGGGGTGAATACTTATGCAAGGCACTGTGTGTGTGTGTGTGTGTGTGTGTGTGTGTGTATATATATATATATATATATATATATATATATATATATATATATATATATATATATATATATATATATAATTTTTTTTTTTTTTTTTTTTTTTTTTTTTTTGCACATGTTTATGAGAAATGTACATTTTTATTTTAAACAAAAACAATAAAATTAACATTAGGACCGCTCTGTTTACAAGAATAAGTGACCTCTGGAAAGGCCTTGATTGAACAACAATAAAAAAATTCACTTTACTTGCACTTTAATGCTATACTGAAGCCCATTGAGAATTTGCAGTCACTTGGTATGACAGTGAATTACAGTAGCCTTGGTCAGTGAGCATTGCACATAAGAGGGTTTCCCTGTTCTAGTAACATCTAAACATTACTGGATATCCCAAGCCTCATGCCACACAGTTGGATAAAAGCCCTGCTGGGATCCCCAAGGCAAGTACAAGTAGATGGTTAACCAGGGCTAAGAGGCTGCAAAGAGAAGGCTATTTATTGCAGCGCCCTATATGTCAGATTGAGGTGATAGCCTGCACAATCCTAAAAGCAGTTCCTTACTGCTGCTTAATGGAGCATAAGCAAGTAAGAGTTCCATACCTCTATGTTATGATACTGTAGCTTAAAATATATACTCGTAGCAACACAGTTAGGTGCCTTTAAAAAATAGTCACATTTTTGTTTGTTTGTTTAAAAAAAACAATAAAAAAAAAAACTGCATGAAGTATTAATTAGGTACTGGAAAATTCAAATAATGTTATGATTATATTTGTGAGTATTTGTGAACTATTGTTAACAGTCTAGAAAAAACTGCCCTTGATTTTCATTTTGGATTCATTTGCATTATTTGAGGGTTTTTTTTTTTTGTTGTTATTTTTTTTTTTTTAAGTCATCCAGACTAACAGCAAACTTACCAGAAATGTGTGACACTAAATAACTGTTTTTCAACTAAAGTAAGGGGAAAGAGGAACAGAGATTAAAAAAAAAAAAACACCAAGTAGTTCAGCAAGTTAATAATAGTTTATACTTTGCAAGTTTCCTCTTTTGTTTAGGAAGAACAAGTTTAGGTTTAAATTACTCGCATCTGTTTTGAGGTAGTCCTATATATATTTTTATAGTACCCTATATTGTGACCACTTTTCTAAGATACAATTCAATACTGGTATACACAACATATTACATTTGTTTATAATAAGATTGTTATTAAAATTCTTTATAACTCGTTGATCTCTCTTGTGACCCTTATATTCATATAAAAATATACCTGCCTATTATTTTACTGTCTAATGTGCCAAGTTTGAAATTAGTGTTGAATGTCGGCTGTTGTTTTTAGTAAGGGCATTCTACAGAGTCAATGTTTAGACATGAATGGAATGTTCTTCAATAAGTATTTGACATTTTATTGTAAGTTTAAATTAGGTTTACCATACTTTGTTTAAGTAAGCAGGCAATATAAGCATTATTGTAAAACATTTTGTATTAATTGTAAGATTTGGCATAGAAAAGTGTGGTTTGAATGAATAAATAGGTTGTTGACTTGAGCCTATTATAAATTCAAGCCTTCATAAAAAAAGCAAAATATATTAGTCTAGTTCTAATTTGTTTTTAATAAATTTCATTAACTAAATGTAGACTTTGAAGGATGTACAGTACAATTTCCCTGTAAACAGTTAAAGCTAGAAGGTGCAAGCTGCTAGGTACATTCTGGCTATATAGAGGCCTAATTTGCGGGTGTATCTATGATTCACTAATTGTTTACTGCATATTTTGTATGTACGGTATCAGTTAAAGATTAATTGTGCGTTCTTGTCTCAGCGGAAGATGAAAATTAGGTCTAGTAGGCAATTCACCAAACTCAACATGCATTTTAAGGCCTCTAATGTCAATACATTATTACCGCAAATAGTGGTAAGGTTTTGCAGTCAAAATGTTTGTTTAAAGTTTATCAATCCAAGTCAGCATACTGTGGCTTCATGAATCTATTCTGACTAGTGAGAATCAAATAAATTGTAGTCTTTAGTTAGTAGAGATTTCCAACTTCCTTATTCCATTTCTTATCAGCAAGTTGCAATAATTTGCTTTTTGTTTTAACACTTGATCCTGCATTTCGTTTGGAGCTCCCAGGCTCATAATTGGGCAGTGCTTGAAATAAAAAATAATGTGTTCTTGAGATCCCGGTATTAAAAAGTTTCATTCCTGTTGCTAATTGTCTAATTTCAGCACAGAGATTTCACAGTCACAGCAAGACCACATTAGTAATCTGACAAATTCAAGCAGCTTTAAAAATATAAACTGTAACGGTTTAGAGTAGACAAACAAACTTATTTCCCCACTCCTAGTAATTAGAATTACCAGGACATTTTAGCAGACATGCCTGGACATGTAAAAGTATAACCAGAACTGCTTGCAAGTAATTAATGATGAAAACAAAACCCACAAAAACACAAAAAAACATATTTTTGTTTAGATCCACATCTGAATTGCATAACTTACAGAACTGTGAAACCCTGCCAAGTCATGTCACAAAACATTTGTCTGTTCAAAATAAATCGTTGTACTTAATTATATATGGTAAACAAGCACGGTTGGAAATGGAAAAGGCAGTTGGTTGATAACATCTTGCGTTGTTTCTTAATACCTGCAGCTGTAACAGTTGTGGTAAACAAAAATTGTGAATGAGATAAGGCTTTTTTTTTTTTTTTTTTTTAAAGTAGAACTGGGAGGGGAAAAAAATAAAGTTGTATGTATTTGGTTTATTGGTGTGCTTTTGAGAGTTCATTGAAAAGTGTACTGTCCATACATGACAAACTATATATATATATATATATATATATATATATATATATATATATATATATATATATATATATATATATATATATATAATGAAAAGCAACAATAAAGTACTAATGAAGAAAATATAAGATTCAAATCAAAAATAACACTTTAGATTAAGTTTACTTACAGTTTTAAAAATGGTTTTAATTTAGGCCGCAGTTCCTAATGCAGCTGAACAAGGGCCTCAGGTAAAGGAGTTTGGATGATGAAACACTGAAATACAGTCTGCAGTGCATCAATCAAGCATACCCTGAAAACCAGAAACAATTGGACTATATTTCATTTCTAAAGTTTCTACGACCTTTGAGTCTGACAAATGTGCAAGTAAACTGGAGCATTTCAGATGTGTTTTTTTTTTTTTTTTTTTTTTCTCAGGTCAGAGATTTTTAACAATAATGTGCTTAGGTTTCCTAAAGTTCCAAAGATTACTGAAAATGTAGGCCTCGAACACCCATGCATTTCTGTGGATTGTTAATGCTGTATTTGGATTTTGCCTGTTTTTTTATTTTTATTATTATTATTTTCTCCAAACCGGTCTTGGTCGCAAGTAGCTCAGTGGTAGAAATACTGGATTTCAATATAATATATTCTACTAGTTGCTTTATGCTCCCAATAAAATGTTTAATTTGAACCCTACAGAGACCAACACCTGCAGGAGATGTCAGAGTGATACAGGTACTCTTACATGTTATGGCATTGTAAAAGTTGTGGAGTACATCAGTAAAATACTATTACCATCATCGCTTTTAGATACCATTCTTTTAAATTCAAAAACAAATCATCAGCAGAAATCCCCCCCCCCCAAAAAAAAAAAATAGCTGAGCACCATTAATTTAACATATATCTTATTTTTTGTTATTTTTATTTTTTTTCTAAATATCGTAATGCAGTCAAATATGGGAAGGTATTTATTAAAACACCAGTTGTGTGGATGTGAGAAATTCTATGCAAAAATTGCATGTTTTTTCGATAGTACTTTTTTTTTAACCCTAAAGGCAATTATATACAACACCCTATTAATATATTTTGCATTTCCATCTTTACCCTGATGCATTTCAGATGTCATAATTGTACTTGGTTCGAATTTATCCAAGTTTCAAAGTAGTATTTCTCTGATGTTTGTTGTACTGTTTGTACCTATTTGTTAATGCATTTGTTTTGGGTATGTGAGAAAAATGTTGCAATGTGATTTGTTTTTTGTACTCAAATAATTCTTGCTGCTTTGATGTGATGTACAGTAAGGTATTTAGTTTCAGCAGCAGGAAGCATTCTGTGGTCTATTTAAAACATTCTCTGCACAAGAAAGGAATCTGAAAAACACAGCTAGTTTGTCAAAACTATGACAATTGTGGGTTTTAATTGTATGACTGAGCTTAATGTCAACAGAGATTAAATAGGCAATTTTTTCAAAGAAATGCTCACTTCCTTTCTTAAAAGAATATGCTGGTGTGCTGGTCTATACCATTTAATCAGATAACATTTTTATGTTTTGCATTGTTTATTTTAATTGGACAAGAAAATGGTATCAATGGATGTAACAATCTGCACTCACAGGACAGAAAGGTCACTTGCATGTATTTGTGTATGACATTCAGCTACAATGATTTGCCTTTTGTTTGGTACAGATCATTATGTCAAAGCCAGATAATCTTTCTTTTTAGAGCTGATACCGAGCTGATGTGATCTATTATTTAAAAAAAGAATTGCTAACAATGTTTTCCTAGGATTATTACTAATTGATTGTTTAACAAATAAATATATTTCCTAAATGCTCTTCATTATGTCTTACACCACAGTCCTTTAGACAAACCGGGCTTGAAAACAAACCTATAGCTTCCACATTTAATAAAAGTTAATGCAGTGCTTTATATTTCAGACAGAAAAATTCAAATACACAATTATAAACAACACCCTTTTCGAAATCAGTACAATTATCTCATTGAGTCTAGTTGAGACTGATGTCTGTGGCAGGGTGTTTTCTATCTCTCTGTCTCTGAGCCAGCCAGGGAGGTGAGATTTATTGTAGTAGTCTATGGGAACATGTGCTATTTTATTTACAAAAATCGGTTTATAAAACAAAGATGTGAGAAGCAAGATATGAAAATACACCAAAATTTACATAGCAACCAAATCAGAATTTCAGATTGTCCTAAGAGCAGGCTAAAGGGAGCTGTTGTGTTTTGTTTGTGTTGCTTTTTTTCAATGGGAAGGTTCTGGGTGCTTTCTTTTTGATATATTTGTGTTACTGTTGTAAGGTGCAAACATAGTCCAGAAGTTTCTGTGAAGAGCCATGATTTGTCTTTAGTTTGAAATTCATTGCTTTAAAAACAAATGCGGCAGATTTTTTGGCATTGTATCATATTTTTCTAGCTAACATTTACCTACAGTTCAAAAAAGGGGAATTGGGAAGGTTAGGTGGTTCATGTCTTACACAGATTATAACAACAAAAAGGAACATAATGCTGCAATGCCTATCAGGGCATTTCCAGGTCCCCTAATTATTATTATTATTTGTTTATTTAGCAGACACCTTTATCCAAGGCGACTTACAGAGGCTAGGGTGTGTGAACTATGCATCAGCTGCAGAGTCACTTACAACTACGTCTCACCTGAAAGACGGAGCACAAGGAGGTTAAGTGACTTGCTCTGGGTCACACAGTGAGTCAGTGGCTGAGGTGGGATTTGAACCGGGGACCTCCTGGTTACAAGCCCTTTTCTTTAACCACTGGACCACACAGCCTCCTAATATAATGTTATACTAATAGATTTGTACCCGAAAGGAAAAATAATAATACAAATTATTTTGACTACAGCCTCCCATGTCATTAGTTCTTCCCTATTTTCACTATTATTTAAAGTTTCACAGTTTGTTTGCTTACTGACCCTGCAAACTTAGTTCATAGACAAAGACTACACGGTTTACTAGTACCCTTTATTAATTAAACTTTGATATACCTGTTAACTATAGGAAACTACTACAGTATTGTATGTTATTTTAATGTACAGTACGGAACAGTTGCCAAGAAAAAAAAAAACAAAGCCACAGGCCTAACCTTTTCCTGTTTAGAAACGGCAACAGATAGACTGTTGCTTCTATTTACGCTGCAGAAATCCATAAAAGGCGCCCTGTGTTGCCTGTCCTGTAGAGCCTCTAGAAATGTGTATTTAGACTTGATTTTAACCATAGCTGAGCCACATCCAAACAATGCTGTTAGGGGGACATAGACATAGTGGACAGAGGTACCTCTCCAGTTCCTGTTGAAAGAAAGGGAAAGTAGAAAGTATCATTAAAACGTTACAGTAAGTTCAAATTTGAAGTGACTTTATTTAAGAATTTTGGGCAGTTTACAGTTTGAAACTTGTACATCCTTTTGTAAATTATGGTGTTGTTAATATGTGTCATACGTGAAGGTATTTTTTTTTCCTTGTACCTTCCTTTGATTGTTTTAATGAATGTTACATGAACAACAACTTGCAGCCACATGCCTGAAGACCTTGCTGACAACAAGGCATTGTTGCCTCCGTGAGTAATGCAGTATATCACCATATGTAATAAATGGATCAACTATTTTTTCTTATTTTTGTTTTGGCCAAGACTACATGTCTTGGCTTTCATTAACTATAATGCTTGATAGTCCAGTGGAATATATACAAAAGTGTCCCACAACGCATTTGTCATGAGCGGGGATCCTAGCTTTCCGCAATAATAATAAAATAAAAAAAATCTCAGGTAACCAATAAAAATCTGTGTTGTTCCACAATTAAAATAAAAGGCTAAAATTGGTACACTTTCAAATTCTAAAGAAGTTACAAGCTCACCAGTGCCACCAATCAATAATATAAGCAAACTTACAATTTTACTTTAAACATTACAAATACTGTAGTAATAATAATAATAAAAAATATTCATATTAGTTTATCTCTGAGTTAGTCTTTGTTATCTGGATGGCTATTGCCAAACTCACCGACCTATTCTTAGGGGTGATTTTTATTGTTTTCGGCATCTTAAACAGTTCAGTAGTAGCAACGCACTGGATAGTGAAGTAAACTGCAGGTACGTTTCAATATGAATGTGACAGTGCGCCTTGTTCAACCTTGACCTCTGTACACCAGAAGCAGTTTTACTGAAGTATATTTATGTAAATTTAAAGCAAAATTGCCTGTGCTCATGATTATATATGAGAAGTGTATTGATTTGGTTATCAAACAAACAAAAAAAGTCTTGCATGTTTTTTTGCCCTGCCCCAGGTGTAAAACTAAAAATTCTCTGCCAGCATAGAAAATTTGTGTTTTTCCACAGCAAACGGATTCCTAGGATCCCTGGTTATGAGGCAGTTTAAGTTTCAGAAATATTCATATATTATTTAGTCCTTCCTAATTTACCACACCACTAAAAAAGACAACCCCCAAAACACAGAATTTGAGTAATTGTAATAAAACCACACTATAGGGAGACGTAATAATAATAATAATAATTGTATAAGTTTGTTTTGTAATGTTTGTTGCCAGTTATAAGCTGTTTTCTAGCTGACAGTACTCTGCATTGAAATGAAAATGTTTGTATGTGAAAGGTTATAGATTGTACAGTGTGTATATAGGGTCTTGCACAGGATTACATTTTGGGATGGGGGCAGTCATTAAAACCAACAGAATCTGGTATTTTGTACCATACTGCATTAAGAGAATGTAACGTATTTCCTGTAAATGGCTGCTTGGAAAACGTGATTATTTGAAGGCTTATGATTATTGTCAATGATTTAAAAGATATGTGCAGGTTGCTGTGGTCACTGAAAGGGTTCAGCACTGTGATAAGTAATCAAAACACAGATTTAGCTGATTAGTAGGGATGCATTGCAACTCTTTGTCACAAAGAACCTTTAAACATCTTGTTAGCTGACAAGTTCAGTTAGTCATGCAAGTGCTATTAATGTACCTTTCTCGCCCTTTTCCCATTTTGTACATGACATAAATACTGATTGGGGCGGGGGTAAAGTTATTTAGAACATCAGTAAGTGTCCCTGTGGCAAGCTGGTCTGAGTGGTGACATCAGACCCGGAAGAAACACACAGCACTGCGAGTGACTGAAAGCACTGTTTGCGCTATTTAATAAACACACAGAAAATAAAAGGTTGAACAAAAAGACACTTAAGAAAACAAAAATAGACAAAACAGACCGTGGACGAACACTAAACAAGTATCGTGCTGGCCCTCCAGCATGGTAGCAATTGTTAATTCTTCTTCTTTTAATTATTTCTCCTCTCTCTCTCCCGTTCCTTCTCCCTGAACACCCATTTTCTGCCTCTATATATACAGCTGTGCCGAGATTCAATTACTAATTAATCATTCACTTGAATATCGGCACATGAACTAAATTTGTGCAATCCCGTGCTCACATACTATACACATTGTAATCTGCACGTGAAGTTATTGTGTATCCTCGTGTCTAAATACAAATATACATTTTATAACACTTGTGTTACATAACCCCACATTGAATCCCGTGCACCAATACATATAATACACCACACGCAACATATAAACTTAAAATACACACGGGGCGGGGCACACTGCCACAGTCCCACAGCCCACAACTGCTGCTTCTCCTGCCATAATGCATGTTGCTATTCTGCTGCAAACGCACAAATACTTCATTTGGCTGTAATCCATCATTCGCCTTGCAACAGGCGCAATAGCCATGTGGCCAGCAGGAGCGCCTTTTTAGCTGCTTGAGCTCTGAAATGGCTCATATAATATAGCCAGTCAGTCTAGCCCTTTCTTGCAAAAAGGAGCCCAAGTACTCATTGACACAGTGTCAGTGTGGCCCCAGCTTCCCAGGGAAAGAGTGTGTGATCTGGGAATGGGCGGGTTATGCTTGAGCTTCTTCACAGATTCTTCACATTGTGGACAGAAAGGGACAAATGTACTGTACTGTGTGTGTACTTTTCCAGCTTTCCCCGGTTTCATAATGTTGAATCCGTACATCAGTAAAATGCTGTCAGTCTTTGCCATAAAGGAACATATCATCCCTTTAGCACAATTGTTAGGGCTATATCATCTGGATTGTAACATTAAAAGTAAAGCCCAATGCAATTCCAATGATTTGCTGTAATGGAAGTAAAACTAATACTTGTATGCTTATTCTGTTTTAGAACAATCTTATGCTTATTCTGTTCTTGAGTTTCAATATCGCTGTAAATACATGGTTTTATTGCAAGCGACTTCTTTTTAACTAAAGCTGGTATTCACTGATCTTTCAAAAGTGTACGTCTGGATTGCTTTATGGTGCATTTATACAAGGTTTAAGTTAGACAAGATTGGCAGAAAACCCAGTCTGGCTCCTGCTGTTCCATGGAAGACAAGATTTGAAGACTGTTTTCCAAGTAGTTAAGTTAGCATTTTTACTACAGCTCTATTCTAGATAGCTCTTTTGAAAGTGGATGTTTTATTTTCAGAGCGATAGAGGTGTAGAAGAGGCATTGTGTACATATGTCACATTTTTTTTATTATCTGCTGTCAGTAGATGCAGGTTCATGGTTTCACATGGTTTTTGGTTTTTGCTTTCATAGTGGTAGGAATGAGAGTTCTCGCTGCAGCGCATCACACATTTCTGCTCAGGATTTAGTGAAGCTTTTATTTGAAAAGTAAAGTAAAAGTAAAATATAATTATGTATTTTTTTATTGTACACTATACCTTTGTTCACCTCCAAGTGTATAACTGCCATTTAAAAAAAAAAACACTAGGGTTTTAAACAACTGATATCACACTGTCACTGGCAGTGTTCTACTGAACTAAATACTGTTCCTAGGTTACATCTCTCCCCCAGTGGCTGCTAACACTATCAAACTAAAATAAAGACTTAACCGTGTAGTGAAAATTAGACTTGGCACATCCCTGGTATAATCATAACTTTTCTTTAACTCTTGAGAAGGGCTTAACCTGGCAACACTATGAGCATGCTGAACCAGTGCACATGTTCCCTGAAACAGACCAGGAAAGCCTGAGAGTAATTTAAATTGTAACTTTGTGAAAGGTCTGCCAGAGCCCAGATGTTACTGTGGCTTGAAATGAATTCAGTACTTACATCATATTCCAGGGATTTAATGAATGCACCTCATCTTTTTTTAGTTGTGCCTGCTTGACACAAAGCAGAATCTTTGCTGTACCATTCTCATTGCATTCTTTAACATATTTAAGAGCATTTCTACAACTTTTTTTAGTATTGCATCTATGAATCAATTAATTGTATCGTAAAAGTCTTGAAACGATTAGTTTACCATTGTTATACCGTTTGTAGCACTTTGTAGCCAGTTGATTTTTAGGGGTTTTAACTATAATAAAGTTTAAACCCACTTCATTGAAAGAAGTAGGATTTTAAGTGGCTGAGGTATTCTGTTCGCAAATGCTTGGTTGTGTTTGGTAAGTAAGGCTGAATTTAGATAGCAGACAGAAATACTTTGCATGGCTTTTAAGGTGATTTAGGTAACCAGGGAAACATGGCTTCAACTCTGTCTTTCATTTGTAATGTACTTTTAGCAGTGGGAGGGTAACACATTCACGGCTTTACAAAAAGGCACTGTTCGGGGCTTCAGTTGGCAAGGGTGTTCTAAGGTTCCCTTAGAAATGACAGAAGCCAGGTTGTCAAGAGCCTTCAAAGGTTTCTAACTACCAGCAGTTGTGGATTGTATTTCTGACTTTCTTGTTTTGGACATGGCTCGGTACCATTTTGGCAAACAGTCCACAAGCTACTACAACACACAACTTTAAGCAATTGACCATCACACAACCTTTTTGAGTTGCTGAGATTTAATTTGCTTGAAATTTCAGTTGGGAGTTAAAATCTAAAACAGGCTGCGTTTTTTATCTTTTCTACACTTTATATTAAAGTTTACATTATACGGTACACAATAAAGCTTTTATTATCTGAAGTATTTGGGGTCAAGGGGTGTTCTGATAAACTAATTATGACATTGATATTTTTTACATGATTTTCCCAATCAAGAATTTCCCAACTTAAAAATATTTAATGTACCCCTTTGCCTGTAAATATATGTCCTACAGTACTACACTGTTGTGTAAATGCCAAAGATCGAGGGCTGGTTTGTGCATTTTTTATTACAGCAGGGCAGAAGAGCACAACACACAAGAAGACAGGTTAACAAGCGGCTGTTCGGATAATAGAGGTGTTCAGATAACCAGGGTCCACGTAATCAAAGTTTTACTGTACGTACCTTAGCAGAAACTACAGTACAGTATACCAAGCAAGATTTTTTTTTTGCTGCAAACCATAAAGAGCTTGTGCAGGAATGTGAGAAGGAGTTGTTAATTGTAATTTATAACTGCTTTAAGACACATGTATGATAAAACACCTGTAGCTTCTCACAACATACAGTATGTCGAAAATAATCCCTGTAGGATTGTGTGCCCTTGAATGGACATTCTTGTCCTAACGCTTCCAGCATACCAGATTCCAGTCTTAACACCTTTTAAAAAACATTCTGTAACATTAGATCATTGTCTGTCAAAAGCTTTTTTAGGAATAACAACCAACTTGCTTCACAACTGTAGCTGAATAACATGCAGTAATACTCTTTAAATTTAAAGTTTACAAAACTCTAATTGCTTTGCAATAGGAATAACCACTACTAGTTAGCATCAGGCTCTAAATATCGCATGGCTTATTTCTGTGCATGTACATGTCTCTTAGCTGTCAGTCATACCTTGTCGTCTTAGAATTCCTTTGGTATTAGTCTAAAGAAACAATAAGCCCATTTTACTCTAAAATAGTGGACATTACACATGAAGTTGGAGGGTCATAGTTTTATGTATATATGTATTGCATATTTTTTTTGGATAACTACATCCCTTGGTGGTGTTCATTATGGCCATTACAGTGTGCACAAAATACATTGCAAGCTACTGTTGATGTCAGACTGACTGGGTAAGAGTTATGTTCTTCTTACAAAATGCTCCAAAGGAAATACTGCTCTTCAAAGACCAAGGGCTGTATTTAAGGTTTATTGAAGTATTGTTAGAAGCATTCTAAATCTGTTATTTATGACATCCAGCACTCTGGGGTAATTGTATTAGCCTACTACCACCAATAAGGAACATATTTTGTTCAATTGCACCCTGGATTTTTTTACTGTTTTATCTGTAATTGAGCTGTCAGACACAATTGGTCGGCTGGGGTGTCCTTGGCTCACCGCGCACCAGCGACCCCTTTAGACTGGCCAGGCACCTGCGGGCTTGCCTGTAAGCTGCCCAGAGCTGCATTGTCATTTCATTGCTTTTTTTAATTAATCAATGAAAATAAATTACTATCGTGGAATGCGCTAACTAAAATATACTGGCAAAAGGATGGACCACATATAAAGTAATGTGTCTGATACGGCTGGAAAAAATAAAACTTGTCCTGGTTGCCCATAGGTAAACTCATATTTGGAGAGTGATGGAGTGGAAATGTAACCAAGAGTATGAAATATTCTATTCACAGACACAGGCCATTGTATGGTGTCGTCAGGGAGTTTGGCGCTTTTGAAATTGAACCAATGTATCCTTTATTCATCCAGTCTTACTCCCAAGTGCTATGTGACTTGGGAGTAAGACTGGATGAATAAAGGATACATTTGTGTTGTAAAGCTTTGTATAGAAATCTCCCCCCACCCCCCACAGTTTTAGAGAAACAGAGTCCTAAGGTCTATCATTGCCCAGTTTTATAGCATTAAAGAGTGCATTGAGAATAAACATTTACTGCATAAACCACTGTAAAGTTCCTGATGCAGTGTAAGAAGTCTGCCTAGCCATCTATTGAATTAGCTTCTGCAGCAGAAGAAAAACAGTCCTCCTATTGTGGTCCTCCAGCAGCCCCTCGGGGGTTCGGAGATGGAGAAATTGCTGGGCCTGTTTGTCCTCCCACTTTGTAACCTGTTATACGAGAAGTAAATTTAGACTCTCTCAGTAAATAACGGTTGCCAGCCCCTTTTAAGCATGTTTTCCGACAAGAATGGTAGGATATAATAATTTCCATTTAAGTAGTTTGGTGATCCTGTCCTCCCTCTTTAGACCTTATCTGCTGTTGTTGGCACACTGCGAGTTCAGCTGCTAGGTTGGCAACGTTTTATTTAGCAATTTGGGCGATTTGGCAATGTCTTGATCACTGAAGTGATGTGTGTTTTACAAGAGTGGATATACAGTTTTATACTAAAACTTAAGTATACTCTTTAAGTGGAATTGTATTTACTCATTCTTAGTGTAATGGGGGGGTAACTTTGTGCTTAAAGACTATTACAAAACGGTCCTGGTTTCTGTGCTATAGTTCATTGGGTGGGAAGATGATGTGAAGTTGGGGTACCAGGTCCATGTACTTTTTTTTATTTTTATTTTCTATTTAGAGCTTGCTATATAATGTAAATATGAATTCACAGATATACATTCAGGGTCTACCATCTGTTTTTCTAAAAGGCCAAATGTATGATGTGATGTAGGGGCGCATGTTTTACAAATTCAGATACTTCTTTTGCTTTTAAACAACAACATATGAACACAAAAGACCTCAAGTGGATTAAGTCCCTTTGTATGTCATACTTTAGAGTTCTACATATACCTCGATCACTTTAGTCTGGGTTTGGTATTAATGCAAAGTGGAGCAGATATTGCAGAATTAAAATGCTATTCCCCTTGGGATAAAACTTGAGTAACATTATTGGCTGGAAAAACAGCAAAGTGTGGCCAAACTTGAAGGAAATTATTCCTCAGAAGAATTTGCATGGAGACATAAAGCTAAATCAAACAGCTGTATTGCTATATTTAAAAACATATATTAATAATAAAAAACAATTAGAGAGCAAGATAATTACTAGTTTCTCCGAAATATAATAAAAAAGAAATACATTAAAGAAAATGAAGTCCTGACCTGTTGATTTGGCTTCAATAAAATATGTATTAATAAATGTTGCAGCTTCCGCATAGAAAATGAAAGTCATTATCTTGACACGTGTGGTTTTTAATATCAGGAAAGGAATCATGAGCCCACAATTAGTAGTTAGTCATTCTCAGCATCATGCTGACATTCACCCAAAGGGCCCACTCTTGTAGTTAAAATATTACACTGCATTAAGGTCAAATGTACGGACTGATCGGTCATGAATTATACAGGTGTTAGTACTGTCTGATCAATAAACTAGAGTAAAAAAAAGACAGACATAGGCTGTCTGCAGCCTCTGGACACCTGCCTTACCAGCAAACAAAGCAGCTGCCTACTGTAGCTCTGCGTTGCTTTATTAAAACGGAGGAGAGGGAGAAAGACTGCTGGCACCATCTGTAGCTGCCTTTTGTATTTTCCTCTTCATCTTTACACGTAGTCTGAACTTCACGTGCTCTGTGTTTAAATGAGCAGAGCTGCTCTCAATACTCTGTGCAATGTGTATAGCTAAGTACAGTACGGATGGATTGTTTTGTGCCATATGCAAATCTTTCCATGTACATATTCTGTAATCTTCCCTGCATCCAGCCTCCACCCTCTCTACATATGGCTATGTTTTAGGTTTAAATAAACTGCTTTAAAAGCCAGGTTAGATAGGAGAGAAGGCTTCATAAATTCTACTGATATGTATGAGCAGTGTAATGTATTTGTAAAATATGTCATTTTATTTTTGTAGATACTTACTTGAGAGAGCACAGCATCAATTTCCTAACACTGACGTAGAACACAAACCCCTTAATTGGCTTTGAGTTAGAGCTCTATTGTATGAATTGGCATCTGATCCAAAGTCAGTGAACGTTTTAGACATTCCTCCTGGATGCTGAAATTGTATACAGCCTGAAGAAAAGACATTAGACTTAATGATTATGGGCTTGGAGTACTGGAAAAACGCAACATCATGGTCATTCTGCCAGTTTGCTTTCATTTCATCTTCTGCTGTATACATGTCTGCTTTGGTTGCTGTTCTTAGGCAGACAGCCTCTTTTGTGAGCTCATCCTGCACGTCCGCTCCATCAGCCTGCTGTTTTTATCTTCATTTGTCAAGTGTTTTCTATGTGCTTTTGCATGTATGCGCACTGTAGAACCTGGCGTCCAAGACTAGAACAACACTTAGGATGACTGCTTCCATTTGACAGTGCTGCAATTACTCTGGGCCAGGAAAAGCTTGAGCAGCCACAGTTATTTTGACATGGCTGTATGTGAGCTGCTGCTGCTGCTACTGCTAGTTGGCAGAACTCTTTGTTTCTCCCTCTTAGAACTCAAGTGCTGGTACTGTACATCACAACAAAGAGGTTCTGCCCTTAGTGGTGATAATATCTACACAGGCTTTTTTTCTTTTTTCAAAATAAAAAGGAAAGTGATCTTTTGTAGCTGTCACATTACTAAGGATGTTCTGTAGATGAAAAGCATATGATTTGATCAAACAGTGTTGACAGTTTTGTTACCTAACGGAGAAGCAGGTTTGGTGGTGCTTGCAGGCAGGTGGGATTTTGATGTTGCAGTGAACCCTTGTGGTGGATAATAGAAATGACAGCTGTGTGATTTTTAATGCTGTCTTCTGTGAAATAATAAAAAAAATACTACTTTTATTTTGTAATATATATTGTTTTTAAATTAATAGCATTGCTTCGATGTGTATTGTTTTCTTTTTAATTAAATGCAACTGTTTTAGATAAAGCCTGCAGTGTTTTGGTGTTTTCATTTGTATTTGCATTAGGGATATTTTTTCTTATCTTAAAATATATCTAATATATTTAAAATTCAAGATAAAAAACTATTACTTGACACAAGCACACTGTCAGATGTTCATAATACTGCAATAATGTAGACTAGTTTTTTTGTCACACCCATATTTCTCTTATAGAACTGGGAAAATGAATAACTAGACTGTTAAAGTATTTGATTCTTGGAGCAAAGCTCTTCAAAACATATGCGATTAATTGCTTTTGATTCCCCATTTGTGCCAAGAGAAAAAGTACTTGCATTCCAGAAGACATTAGAAAAGAGTAGTAATGGAAAGGGTTATGTGCCATGTTCAGTGATTTAAGGCAAGTTTGGCTAAGCTGTTTTTGCCTTCCATCATTTGCTACTAAGTGCTGATGATGAGTATTTTGTTTGGCCCTTCACAGCCCTCCTGTCATCGTGGTGCGAGGAATTGGGGCGACTATTGCTTCTCCGTCACCAGAAGAACCGTCAGAGCGAACCTCCAGGGAAAATACCCATGCAGCCGCCCATGAACTCTATGAACTCCATGAACTCCATGAACTCCATGGGCTCCATGAAGCCCACACTCTCGCACGGGTCAGTGCCAAAATAAGTCCTCTTTTTTAACTGCTTTTTTATGCTTTTCTGAGATGTGCTATATCATTTTTTTTATGTAATCAGTGGACAGTTTTCCTTTACAATGGTACAATATTTTAAGTGTATACATTCTCAGCACTAAATAATTATAGGTAATATATTCAGTCTTCATTTTGGCTTTGCATAATTGTGACACAGCTTCCAAATCTGTTTTCCTTTTTTTCCCCCCTGTCTGAATATTATTATGTTCAAAGATTAATATACTTGCTTGGTTGAATGATGTGTTGTTCATGTCTATTAATGCAATGTATGTATTATATAATAATTACTAGTATCAGTATTACTCAATTTCAATAAATTAATTCCTTAGCTGTGGGTCACTTACTATTAAACATTGTATTCATTGTGCTGAATATCACTTTTTAGATTTACCTGTGACATATTTAATAGTGTGGTTTATTTTTGCAGTGGGATTTACAAGAAACTTATACAGTGCTGTATTTATATTGATAGTTTCTATTTAAATTGCTAACCCATGTATTTTAGAGCTGTCTTAAAATTGATGTTATTTAGAATATATATTTCAACAGCATTGCCAAACAAGCAGCTGCTATAGAACCTGTAAGATAAATTGCAGATTCCTACTTTAGAGATGTGTGTATGCGTACTATATTATTAATTTAATGTAACACCCTAAGGGGGCTCAGTGTTCAGAAGACAATGCTTGTTTTTTTTAATGTGCTTTTTCTGATTTCTGCAGTGATGGGTCCTTTCCCTATGACTCCGTTCCCTGGCAACAAAATACTAATCAGCCCCCAGGTTCGTTGTCTGTGGTTACAACGGTTTGGGGTGTAACCAATACTTCTCAAAGTCAGGTGAGTGTTTTTAAATATAAAATGGAAAATGTTAAATACCATGTTTACACTTGCAGGTCCAGTAGGGTCTGTTATAAATGTAGTATAATATTTAATAAAATATATTTACAGTTTAACTGTGAATATTTACAATGCAATGTTCTGTCAGTAGCTTAATAATGATTAAGAGTATTTTATATTTTTGCCTCAACATCAATATTAATAATAGTAAGAAGGATGGCTTTAATGTGTTTTTCTATATTCATATTCTTCTTCCCATCATGCTCTGTTTCTGCTTTTTTCTTGTATTGTTTCTTCTTGGGTAACAGTTTACTCTTCACGCTTCCAAACAGGTGCTGGGAAATCACATGGCAAATGCTAACAACCCCATGAACCCTGGTGGTAATCCCATGGCGTCTGGGATGTCCGCCAACAATCCTGGCATGAACTCACCTCAGTTCCCTGGTCAGCAGCAACAGTTCTCAGCCAAGACTGGCTCAAATCAACAATACATGCAGCAGGGCATGTATGGACGGCCTAGTTACCCAGGAGGGGGAGGCTTTGGAGGGAGGTAAGATATCTGAACCGTAGTAAAGGGCAAAAGATGATTGTGTATGCTGGAGAGGAACTTTAATTAGAACATAGGCTTCACAGAAAAAAAACCCATCATATTTAAATACAGTATGTAGTATTGCCAGTGAAACTGGGTGTAACCATCACAGTTAGCATCAAAGACCGTATAGGTTAGGACTCGGTGGAAGCAATACAAACTGTCTCTGGCTCATGTATTGAACTGTGCTGTTGGGCCCAACTGTTGGTGCCTGTTGTAATGAGTTATTTCCCTGATATTTTTCAGTTATCCAGGTGGTCCAAATACTCCAGGCGGTATGGGTATTCCCCAGCACACGCGGCCTCCAAATGATTTCACCCAGCCTGCCGCTGCCGCTGCCGCTGCTGCAGTTGCTGCTGCTGCTGCCACGGCAACTGCCACCGCCACGGCCACTGTGGCAGCACTCCAGGAAACCCAGAACAAGGACATGAACCAGTATGGATCGGTAAGAAAGGCTCTTGAGACACCCAGAAAACATTAGGGTTTTGATTGTGGGTTTTAATAGCTTGTGCGTATTGTGTGCCACGTCTATTGATAGTTTAGAAAAGTCACAATAAAAAGAGAAGTCTCCATAATATTTAGTATAGCATGATCTGGCAGGGACTATGGTTGGAGCGCTGGTCAGCTTCCTCATAGCTAGTGCCTGTTTCTGCCTGCTCCTGGGTCACAACTGTGAGCTCATTTAACAGAGTGGGGCGGCTTGCTCCAGATGTTCTTCTTTCTGCCTTTAAGGCAACTACTCTCCTCCTTGTGAGTAGGCCTCTGCCACGTGCACTCCATACAGTAACTGGAGCTCTTGCATCCCAACACTAGAGTTTTACGAGAGTTAAGACAGCCATTTTACAAAGCGTGGGCTGTTTTTCCATGCACATGATTGCAGAAACCACTGCATCATCAGATGCATCAGATGCAGTTATAACATTATGCAAAATAGTAGTGGCTTTATACAATTTCCCATAATGTAAAAAATTATAATTGCACCTGACCCACATACCTGGTTTGTGTGTTATAAAGAACTGCTAAATGTGTATATTATTCTTAGACAATTCCCTATTGAGACAGATGTAATATTAACAGCCTATAGAATTGAGACAATCTATTCCTCTCTCCTCAGGTGTGTTCTTCTTTCCAGATGGGGCCAACCCAGACCTATAACAACCAGTATATGAACCAGCCTGGTCCTCGCGGGCCCCCTTCCATGTCAGGCCAAATGAATCCTGCTAGTATGGGGGCGGGCATGACGGCTTCCAATATGAGCGGCCCACCCATGGGCATGAACCAGCCAAGACCTCCAGGAATGAACCCCTTCGGAAACCACAGCCAGAGAATGCCTCAGCAGGGCTATCCGGGTCCAAGGCCCCAGTCAATGCCTATGCCAGGGATGAAGAGGCCTTACCCAGGAGAGGTGAGAACTAAATGGTTATCATTGAAATGTAATTGATTGACAAGTTTAAGCATTATTTGTTGGCATTTTACAATTATTAAAACCACAAATGTATATTTAGACTTAACTGCATGTGAGTATAGCTTTATGCGATGTGCGTCTCTAAATATGAAGTCTTACTTTGTCTTTGAACTAATTTGTTGTTTTTATAATATAGCCAAACTATGGCAGCCAGCAGTATGGACCAAATAGTCAGTTTCAAAACCAGCCTGGCCAATATCCAACTCCCAACCCTCCAAGACCCTTGCCGTCCCCCAACTACCCCGGCCAGAGGATGCCAGGCCAACAGAGTACAGGCCAGTACCCTCCACACAGTGTCAACATGGGCCAGTATTACAAGGTATGTTTCTGTACTGCATTAATCAGTGATTACAGCTACAAAATACATTTCCATAATTAGATCTCTGTTTAATCTGCTTTATCTCCCTCCTTAGCAAGAGCCATTTAACAGTCAGAGCAACAATTTTTCTGGGAGTGGATACACATACAGTCAAGGAAGTCTAAATGGGGTATGTCTGTAAACTGTTCTGTTTTAAGCAGGTGAATTGCTGGAATTTTGTTTAATTTCCTGAACCAAAATGTATCTGAAAATGCAAACAAGATCTTTTTCAATAGTAAAATGTCAGGATTGTATACAAAGCTACCTAAAAACAGTAACATGGAAGATGTGGTGGTTTTTAATTATATTACTGATAGTTCCAGTCTGCACAGCACCGTATTTATACTTGATTTATTTAACTTGTTTTTCTCTTTCATCTTCAGCCTCCAAGGCCTGCAGCAAACTACCCACACTCTCCTGTTCCCGGAAACCCCACACCACCTATGACACCGGGAAGCAGTATTCCACCGTATCTGTCACCTAATCAGGATGTCAAACAACCATTCCCACCAGACATCAAACCAAATATCAATGCCCTCCCCCCACCTCCAAGTAAGTACTGTGGCATTTACATTATGACGTCCCTTTTTTTCACTAGTGATCATACCATATTAAGTATCTAACACAAGGGGGCATTTATTTGCATACTTGGAACTTCTCACAATCTGATAGTTTTCTTTTTATTTAAACACATTATATTAACTCCACATTATTTAATGTTTCACTATACTTTTCATTAAAAACAATGTATATAATAAGATAAATGAAGGGGAAATGGGGAAGACATTTCTAATGAAGACCCTTCACATGGTAACCTCTGGTGCACCTCAGTATTTAATCAAATAAATAAATAAATTTAAAAAAAAAAAAATTATTATCGCACCACAGATGCAAAAGGGAAAGTTCACGCTTTCTCTCCCTCTTCGATCCCAGCCAACCCCAACGATGAGCTGCGGCTGACATTCCCTGTGAGGGACGGTGTTGTATTGGAGCCGTTCCGATTGGAACACAACCTGGCAGTCAGCAATCACGTCTTCCACCTGCGGCCATCCGTCCACCAGACTCTCATGTGGAGGTAGGCTGTCGAATGAGTTTGTTTTACACGTTTACCAGTGTGTTTATTTATTGACGTGCTTTACTTTCTTAATGATAAATTTTAATTAGCACTGTTACTCATTATTTTACTTCATTTATGTGTGTCGGCATTTTAAGAATTAAACTTTAGAAGGAGCAGTTGATTGATATGTTCAGAGAACAAAATAAGGTTTAGCAGTTAAACCCATGACAAATGTAGGCAACTTTTACAAACAGTTGCAGGGGACCATTTTCAGTATTCCCCCCACGTTGCTTGAACAGTTGCCAGAAGATATTGCTGAAAGTAGTGGGTATTCAATGGCCTTTAAACAAGGCAGGGGTAATTTTACAGCCCTTGTGTGCTCGATGTTGTGCTAATACCATTATTATAAAGTGTTGGCTGTAACATGTTACTTGTGTGAATGTTTTCAAGTATAAGCAGTGCATCTGCTTCATATTTCAGGTCTGACTTGGAGCTCCAGTTCAAGTGTTACCACCATGAAGACAGGCAGATGAACACAAACTGGCCAGCATCGGTGCAGGTCAGCGTCAACGCCACGCCACTCACAATCGAGCGGGGTGACAACAAGACTTCCCACAAGCCTCTGCACCTAAAACATGTCTGTCAGCCAGGAAGAAACACAATTCAGATCACAGTCACGGCCTGCTGTTGTGTAAGTATAGCAAAGTCATATTAACCAAATAATCTAAGTTACTATATAGACATAAACATTAATAACTGGCACTGTGTGTGCCAGAGAGTAGCTAAATTGTTATTGTTTGCATTGCAAAGTAAAGGAAAACAATCTCTGTATGATACAATGCCATTTTAAGTGACCCTTTAAAGACTGTGTGTTTAGAGCTTTCGGTACTAGTTAACCATGTAAAAAAGACATAAGGTAGTTTCATAGTTTCTGTGTCTGGCATGGAAATAAGTAATACTGTACATGCATCAGGCATACCAGAGACTAGGAAAAAAGGAAGAGAGGTTTTAAGAAGAAAATTAGTTGGCTGTTTGAGTACAAAAGAATTGCCTTGCATGCATGTTTTCTGCATGATCATGTGTAAAATGCATTTGTGCTTGTCCCCTTTCTCTTGTAGTCACACTTGTTCGTACTGCAGCTGGTACACAGGCCCTCTGTCCGATCGGTTCTTCAAGGCTTGCTGAAGAAGCGACTTCTCCCGGCTGAACACTGCATCACGAAAAGTAAGCAATCTATTAATGAAAAGAAAAATGAAATACACCAATGGAATTGTTTTAAATCAATGTATTTAATGTTTCCCCTTTCCTGTTACAGTAAAGAGGAACTTCAGCAGTGTAGCAGCTTCGTCGGGCAATGCCACATTAAACGGTGAGGACGGAGTGGAACAGACGGCTATCAAAGTATCCCTAAAATGTCCAATTACTTTCCGGCGGATTCAGCTTCCAGCAAGAGGCCATGACTGTAAACACGTACAGGTAATTGTACAAACATTACTATTCTCTTGCTGGTTGTGTTGTTTTTTATTTTAGTTTAAGATTGAGGGTCAAGTCTGTAGTATTATGAACCAGTGTGTATTGGATATGTTCATTAATAGGTAGTGTGCAAATTGTAGATTAAACATTTATTTTTATTTTTTTATTATTTGATATAGTTAGGTTTACTTTTTAAATTCCTCAAATGTTTTTAAATCTTGAAATGCATACCGTCTGTTTTGAATGAATCTAATATAGTGACTATTTTTCATTTTACAGTGTTTTGATCTGGAGTCATATTTGCAATTGAACTGTGAACGAGGAACGTGGCGATGTCCTGTATGCAAGTAAGACCACCATGCCAGCAAAATCATTAACGTCCTCTTGACAGCTATGTCATAATAAGTGTAACGGCTGCTTGGTGTCTGTTGTTCTTCCTTTAGTTTTGATGAAACAAAAATCTGACATCGACACTGGATTGAAACATAATGCATCGTATACATTTTCATTATGCAAGTAATCTGGGTTTCTTAACCACACAGACACACGCTGGTATCATTGTCAAGGTTTTGTACAGTTGTGTATGACTGCAAAATGAACCCACTACTGTACCTAATTTCATGGGTTCAAAAACCAAGCTTTATGATAACATGCCATTTTGAAAGGTGTAAAGAATTTTAGAAGTTGTTATTTTAATTTCCTGAATGTGCTATCAATGTTTGGATACACTCAGTTGTGGATTGTGTCACTTGGAAAGTAGGGTTACATAAGGTCTATATGGATTAATAACAGTGTAGTTTACCCTCCTGAGTTATTGGCATCTGTCATGTGCTGCTGGTTGTTTTGGTATAAGTGCAATATGATATCCTGCTTGTGATGCTGTATTGAAGATTGGTGTTTTTTTCACTTTGCCCAGTAAAACAGCACTACTTGAGGGCCTGGAGGTTGACCAATACATGTGGGGAATCCTAAATGCAATTCAGAAGTAAGTTTTGTGACTTTCTCTTACACAGCACCTTTGTGTTTACTGGTATTTCAGTTACCAGTGGATGAATATAAATTATATATAAAAAAAAATCCATGTGCCTTAATTTTTTATTCAGACATAATGCATAGCATTCATATTTATCAATTAAATGCTTAGTTAAACCTAATTAGCTCTTAAATTTGAACATAATCAATTACTTTTATAACTTATTACATAACACATTTTCTAGAAATACTCCCTAGTCCCCAGTAGTTAAAGTGGAGTGTGTTTCTTTATTTCTTTCTCAGTTCGGAATTTGAAGAGGTCACCATTGACCCTACTTGTAGTTGGAGGCCAGTACCAATTAAATCAGACATCCACATCAAGGAAGACCCAGATGGACCATTATCAAAGCGGTTTAAAACTATGAGTCCCAGCCAGATGATCATGCCCAATGTGATGGAAATGATTGCTGCCCTCGGTCCAGGTCCCTCGCACTATCCATCACTACCGCCTCCACCAGGAGGAAATGGTGAATATGGTAGCCAAGGTAGTTATCAGTTTATAGCAGAAAGGGGTTACAAAAAATAGTTTTCAACAGAAACTTCTGTACCATTAACCTAAATTTTAAATTCATAAACATCCTACAATTACAGAATCTTTAGCAATACTAGGAGCATAGCACGCCTATTTGGAGCAAATCTAAATTTACAAAAAGGGAAAGTCAGCTTTAGAATAGATTAGTGTGCAGGTACTGTAGCTGCTAACTGTACTACTTTGTATGTACTACATGCATTATAAAAATGATTTGATTTATTTTTTCAGTAATGAAAAAGTGCTCAAAACTTTCTGTGTCCTATGTTGTTTGAGCCAAAACATCTTAATGATTGTTATGCACAGGATCTCTGCTTGTGTCCCTAATCTTTGTCTGTTTTCTATATTAGGCATCAGTTATCAAGGACACCACAGCTTTGACTTTCCCCATGGTAACCCCGGTGGTACGTCTATGAATGACTTCATGCACGGACCACAGCTGTCTCACCCACCTGACATGCCCAACAACCTCATGACTTCTGACAAGCCACTCAGCCACGCAATGCCTGAATCAGTAAGTGACATCACACTTCAACTTTGAACTCGGCCTTCATGTGTGAGCTGCCATTGGAAGACATACTGGCCAGTGCTCTGGAGACTTAACTGCCTGTACAATTCATCAAGAAGCCTTTTCTTCATTAGTAGATCTAGTATTGGAATTATAAGTATTCATTGGTCTAAGGAGCTGCATTGCTACAGTACAGTATATCAATATTTATAATAGGCGCTACAGGAGGCACCGAATAGTCTCCTAGTTGACAAGAAAAGTGACACTCAAGCTCAGAAACTGGTAGTCGACTATTCAAAACCACAGCAGCAACATGGTAATGTTTCTGAGTGTTTAAAGTGTAGTAGTGAGCTAGCAATGTTCTAGTTTTAATATTTGAATTGTATTCAGCTGTTCAATTGCAAAGGAAAGTAACTTTGAAGCGTGAAGTTTTAGGTGGATGGAAGTGCCGCTGCAGTTGTAATACATTACATTAAATGACAGTTAAGAACATTTAATAAAGTTAAAAAAATTCCAAGCAGTTCTAAAATACAGTGCACAAAAACAGCAAAGTGGTATAAAACTCTGCATACACAAATTGAGCATCAGACATCAGATACATTATTTATTAATTGTTTCATATATAACTCAACTAGTCAACTATTTTTACCTTGACTGTTAGACTGGCAAACAAGTAGTTGCTCTTCCCCTAATATGTGCTTTATTTTGCTCTCTTTCCTACTTTCACCTGAAAGCTTGTGATTAATTATTGTTTAGTTAGTTCATTAAAAAGGTATCACATCTCCTTCTCTTTGTCTATCATTTCTGGACTGATACGGCTACCATTTCATCTATCAGAGTTTATTGAGAAAACTGAACTTAATACACACTGAGTTCCGTTAGTTTTTACTAACAAATTAAAAAATACTATTTATGTACCCCAGTGTATTTTAACACACTAGATGGAATCTAGCCTGAAGTTGGAGACTTATTTCAAAATGTGGTGTATGAATAGGTAACCCTGCTTACCCTACCTTTTGTATTTATCACTGACAACCCTTAACTGGCACATGCTTTACAGTAAAAGACTGCCCTGCTCTTCCTGCACAAACATGGCCTATTTGCATACTTCAACCCTGCACTTACTGGCTTATACTTTTTTGGTTCTAATGTGGTACGCTAAACAGCATGCAGAGCGGAATATGTTTACACCAAGTTCTATTTGGTTAGCAAATTACAAATTCAGTAAACTGTTTATGTGATTAAAATGGACATTCAAAGTTGATACTGTACATTTATGAAATTGGTGAAACTAAAGACCTAAAAAGAGATAACTGGGTGTTTTAAGTAAATAAATGAATACAAGCTTTTATTTTATTCAATTCTGTTCTCCCATCAATGAAGTTACCACAATTAACAAAAGCTAATTACAACAGAGTTGAAGTAAAGCCCACATGCCTTTTGTTTTGGAGGGGCACGAACCGTTCTGTGATGGGTCTTTATCTTTCTTGTCTGGTGGCTTTGGTTTGGTGTTCTTGTTAACATCACAGTTGATGGTCTCATTTAAATTTTTCTTCCGACACCCCAAGCACTGTAACTTGTGGCCTCACTTTTCTCTCCTGCCTTTCCTCCTCCGCAGATCCCTCATCCTGGCAGCACTGATCAATCCCATAGCTCCATGCAGCAAAGTTTGCACGCACCTCCTCACCCCAGCAGCCAGTCAGGGCAGCCATTACATCACAGTGGTCCTCCCCAGCAGTTACGGCAGGCGCTTCCGCAGCCCGGTTCTAACAACCATCCACACAGCGACCTGACCTTTAACCCCTCAGCCTTAGAAGGTCAGGCTGGTGGGCAGGGACCGCCTGACATGCCGGAACCCTCACTGGATGTAAGTGTGTGTCATGCTATCAATATCCCTGCCCTAGATCTGTGAAACAGCTTTTAGAAAGCAGGAAAGCATACCACAACATACATCATACCACAACATACATCATACCACAACATACATCATACCACAACATGTCATGCATTGCTTCTTTTATACAACAAACAAACAAAGCTTTCTTGGCTGTCCTATACACTTTTCTGTTGCATGATACATTAAAATCTTATTTTCTAACTTGTTCAGGAGATATGGAGGATGGAGTATTAACTTGAACTTCTCACTAACAACATTTTATTCTGTAGCAGTGTTTTTATTGCCGGCCAGCCCCTGATTAAAAATGAAGTCATCCTCCACTACCCAATAGTGTCACATTATATGGTGAAGACACTAAATCTGCAAATTGAATTTGGTGATACTGTGATTGTTTATTGTGCATTTGAATCCTTGTTCAATTTAATACCAGTATACAACGGTCTGAATCTGAATCAAACAGGTACTGGGTACCTAACCCTAGAACCCCAATGTTCAGCATACTAGACTAGGTTTGCTGTGTCCCCCTTACCCATTTCCATTTTTGTCACACAGCACATAAAATGCTGTAATTTAAAAAAAAACAAAAAACAACAACAACAATTTCAGTAAGGTCTGCATATCTATGTCGATGTCTTGATAGAAAGATGTTTCAGACAGAGGTTGCTAATGGGTTCCTTAATTATTTCTCTTCCTTTAGCTTCTCCCAGAGCTTGCGAACCCCGACGACCTGCTATCATATCTGGACCCTCCTGACTTGCCAAGCAATAGCAATGAAGATCTTCTTTCTCTCTTTGAAAACAATTAAAGCTCTGCCCCCTCCAAAAAAAAAAAAAAAAAAAAAAAACATGAATCTTCTGGTTGTAGCCATACAAGTCAACCCCAAATTTCTCACAGGAGTACTAAAATAAACAAACACAGGTGCACTCCCCTGCTCCTCTTCCTCTCAGAACTGTCTTCTTAGCCAGATAAACTGACCGAAAGTAGCCGGAGACGCAAACAATATGCCAGTCTGATTGGCTGCCATGTGTGTCATTCTTGAACATTTGAAACTGTGCAGCTATATTCAATCCTTTGTAAATCATGTAGAACAAGTGCTATAAGAATCATAGACAGATATGTCGTAGCATTTTGTTTTAGAGAAGATAATGGCACTGCCAGTGTCTGAAAGCCTGTCGACCAATGTTCTTCCAGTCCTAGAAACTGTGGCTTCTCTAGGCAACTGCACCTTTGCCAACTGACATCCCAACGAATAACAGAGTACCGCTGGCTCCAAGAGCGACATTCAAAGCACAAGAGGTTACGTGAAACTCCAAAAGACAGCAAAACCTTAAAGGGAAGTGCTCCTGCAACGCAATCAACTTTGGAGGAATCACCTATGGATGAATCACCTTTTGCTGTCCAGTGTATAGGCAATCCCAGAACATTTGTGGGGATTTTACATTACAAAGCAAAAGGTGCAGAAAAAAAAGAGAATTTTGCCAGCACATGGAAACGCAGCCATTACGGTTGAAAACTTGCGGTGTGTATAAGGGAAAAATGAGACTATGGTCGACGACAATGAGCATTTATTCTGTTTTTTTTGTTTTGTTTGTTTTTGTTTTTCTGAACATGAAAATTTCTCTTCACTGCACAATAAACAGATCAGTACTAGTGAGGCACTAATCCCTCCTAGGAGGGAGTAAATTAACTTTCCCTCTCCCACTGTCTTCTGTAATTCGCTGGACTGGGTATTCAGCAGATCCCCAATTTCTTTTTTATTTTTACAAGACTGTTACATATTGGCCCAGTTCCTAAGTTACCTACCAGGAGTTTTATATAAACAAAATAATCCACTTATTAGATTATTATTACTATTACTGCCCTCAATAGACCTCAGTGCCAGAGTCACTGTATTGCACCCTTGCCTTGTGCTTCTCTTACGTGGTTGCTTATCCTGCATGAGCCTTGTGTCGCTCTTGTACCCATTTTGTGGTGTTTGTCGCTCTCTTTGATGAATTATGTACAGTAAATTGTCTAAAAAGTGCACGTGTGCCAATTTTGCCCTTGTTCGGTGATGTTCCCAGCTAAAACGCAATGTATGTTTTCATCAATGAATTTTACTCCAGGAAAATCTTTTTTTTATTTCTTTTCTTTTTTTTTCTACCTTTTTTCTTCATTCTTTTTTCAACACTAATTTTGCTTGGAATCTTAAAATGCCAGAGAGATTGTTTTCTCTTATTATTTTGTTGTCCATTTTTTTATGATAATACTTTTTTCTTTTTTTTTTTTTTTTTGCAGTGATGCAAATGGTATACAATGAACTTGCCATTGGGAAATTGCTTTATATCACCAAAGTTATCTTTGTAAAAAAAAAAGTGTTATTTTATTCATTTTATTAAAAGAAATTGTAATATCTGGTCCACCACTGCTGTAGATGCATCATAAATGTATGGTAGTCCCCAGTACTTTGCTGTAGATATTAAAACAAATGGCTAATTGTCTTTTTATTTCTGGTAGCAGTATTGGAACTGTAAAGGTCATCTAGAGAAGTTCCCATCTTTTTTTTTCTGTTTCGAGTTTTAAAAGAAAACCGCTGTTCAGTATGCAAAATGATTATTTTAAAAATGCTATTGTAAATATCTTTGTGAATATTTTAGTATTGTCTTTGATAATATTCAACATTTTCATGATTGGGGTGTCCATTGTTGGTTTTCAGTACCTTCTCTGGTAAGCTTTTGTCCCTTGTTAAAGGAGGGTTGTTCTATAAAGCAGCGAGACGTTGAAAAAATGTCTCCATAAGGTAATTTGTCCAGGTTTACTTTTTTCCTACAAAGATTTTAGAGTTCATTGAAATGAGAAATATATAAACAGATATATCTGTGTCTTTTAGAATTTGTATCACAGATATGGAACAAAGACAAATCTGCAAAGGGCTTGGCACTATTTTAAATCAGAACAGCCTTACTCTTTCAATTGGAAACCTTTATATGTAACCCTATTATAACCATGTTGTCTGGGCTTTAATAAGTCTGATCAATTGCTGTTTTCTGTCAATTGTATGTATAGATGTTTGACTCTTCATTTGTCTTAAAGAAGGCGTTACATGGGCAGAATTTGAGCTGTGCTGTGGTCCAAATCAACATATTATACAGAATAATACCTAAAAGTTGAATGCACCCTGGTTGATATGTCGGTAATATTTAAAAATGTATTTATTTAGTATGTTACGGCTTTACATTTATCAATACAATTTGTATTTTGTATTTTTGTTATCTCTAGTGAAAGATAAAGACCATTTAAATATTGTATCTCATATGTTGGTATGTTTTTGATTTTTTAAATATTTTTTTTTATATAAATATATGATTTTAGTAAGTAAAAAAGTAAAGCTAGTGCTCTTTATTATTTGGTTGTACTTATTTATGGGTGTTGCAGAACCACTACAGAAAGATTCCACAGTCATATTTGCTGTTGGAGTGGATTGTTGCACCTATGAAGTGGAAGATAAAGATGTGTACTGGTGCTTGTTCTCTTACGACTTCCACATTAATAGTGAGACATAGACGTAAGCAACTTTAAGGCAAATGAAAGGTCTCTCGTTTAAAAAATAAATTAAATAAATAAAATGCACTGCCAGATTATTTTACATTCTGGAAATGGGATATTAAAAACAATAACCTCAATGTTATACACGTTGGTGTACTGACATCTGTGAGCTGTGTTCATGTAACAAGCTCCCTCCCCTTACTGTAGTTGTACGATCTAAAGACCCCCCCACCCCCCCCACCCGAAAATGATAGTCCCCCCACCAATACATGGGACTGTAGGACACAAAGTGGCTGCCGTGGGGGGACCCAAGGGATATCTGTACATATGTAAATGATGAATAGAGACATGTTAACAGAAATGTATTCATTTTCCTTGGGAATGTGCATTGTTTCTTTAGGATTAAACAAGCTTGCAACCCCTATCAGAAGTGACTCAGTGTGGAAAATGAATCTTGTTTGTTAGTGTCGTGAAATCTCAGCATTTGTTTCACTTGTAATATACTCGAATCCATTTTACGAGGGGGAAAAACACTTTTGTTTTACATACATGTAATATTTAGCCTAAGTGTATTAGTCTATCACCTGTCTATTTTTAAGGTGCTACAGAAAATAATTATGAAGAAAATAAAGGGGAAGGGAACAGTGGGGAGGGGGGGTTCAAAAAGATTGGAACCAAATTCATAGTTTGTACAATTTTTGATATGATCAGAAGAAAAAAAAACAAAAAGGTACAATCTGAGGTGATAAATGCAAAAGTGGCCATTGTCATTTTGTTTGTACATTGTATGTACAATGCAATCATTTCATATTCTAAACTGGTCAGAAAAAAAAAAAAAAAAAACGAATTGTGATTTTTAGTCTTGCAAAGCTGTATGTAGTTAGATGATGTGACAACCTAATATTTATCTAATAAATATGTATTCAGATGAAACCTGTATATCATGGTGTTCATGTGGTCTGTTTGTATTTAAAGACAAATCTTTAAATATGGTAGTTTATACTACTTTATTGTAAAAGTGCAGTCACTCACTATTCTTATGTTAAACTTTTTACAGAATAAATTCAGAAAAAAAAGCTTTGCCAAATATATATTTTCCAGGTTTTTAACATGAAAGGGACCACTCTGCTTATTCAATACCATACTTAATACAGGAGGTCATGAGTTCCTGAGGTTTCTAATGATTTAGTACTTGGGGTGTTAGTAGGTGACAATGTCAAGCAGCCATTACGAGCCCTGAAAACTGTTGGTTCATGAAGCAGCCATCCATCTCAAAAGAAGTTCAGAACTCTAGACTCAGCATCAGATTACAAAACCTATATGGCAAGATTTCCCAGCACCAATATGGCAACACCGTGTTTTAGGATGTGGTTCCGGTGCTGAAACTGGGACAGCTAGACCGCAGGGGAATTTTAAAAAATAGATCATTTATATATGCATACCTGTTCTACAAACTTTTAAGTAAACAGCAGCTTCACTTCTTGGAAACTTTTACAAAAACATTAACGCAAAATACTTTTTTGCAACATTGGTGCTTGTGTGAGTAATTTACATGTGACATGTGGTTTCCGGAAGTGATTGCAAAACTTAAATGCCACTTAAACCAGCAGATCAGCAGAATCAAAAATAATTACAAGTGTGTCAATAACACATACAAGTGTGTCAGTAACACATATCCCCTGCCACAGCTGTAATGAAAAAGTTGATGGCCGTGCTGTATATCAACAATGTTACAGTATAGTATAGAGTGAGAATGATCAATGAAATGTTTCATCACAATCAGTTCTCCAGATTAATGCAAAAATGGAAGTGTGACACACAGACAGGCCCGTACGGGGGTGCTGGGGGTGCAGCAGCACCCCCTGGGTTGAAGTGAGGTGCATCTGCTTCCATCATATAAAGGGGTAACAGTTTTCTTCAATGGCTTTCAGCACCCCCACTATAAAAATTGTTCCAGCGCCACTGGGCCCAAATTCATTTATCATCTGTTATTCTCAACAGTGTCTTGCTAAACAATGTAATTGAATCAGCAGTTCTTCAATGTGTGAAGTGTGACATACAGACATACAAACGAACCCCCACCTCCACTATATCCCCTTCACAGAGGGTCTTTTACCCGGCAGGGGATAATAAGTTACATTTTGTGACTTTTTATTTTACATTTGCCAATCAATTATAGTGAATTCTCTTGTATTTAAAAAGACTGGAAACCATCTAAGTATACAGGTGAAGAATTAAATCAAAGTATGTCAACACTGTATCCCAGACAGGACTTGTTCACTAATAATATTATTTTTGTTCATTTCTTTTGCTTGTGGTGCTTTGGGATATTGCGTCTGGCAATGATGTCTGGAACGCTATCTGGGATTCGAGATAATCTGATAACAACTCATCTTGCAAGTTTTCTGTTTATTGTAACCGTGCAGTTTTGATCTTTATGTTTCGATGTCAATTTACATTTCAACTTGACATTTGATTGATCTTTTACATTCATGTATTATTATTATTATTATTATTATTATTATTATTATTTATTTCTTAGCAGACGCCCTTATCCAGGGCGACTTACAATCGCAAGCAAATACAAATACATTCAAGTGTTACAATACAAGTCATACAATAAGAGCAAGAAATACAATTATTTTTTTTCAAGTGTGACAAACCACAATTCAATAATACAGCAGATAATAGTGAAAGTTACATCAGGATATGATTAAATAGTGATAGTTACATCAGGATATGATTAAGTACAAAATACTACAGGTTAAACACTTGGCAGATTACAATATTATTATTATTATTATTATTATTTATTTCTTAGCAGACGCCCTTACCCAGGGCGACTTACAATTGTTACAAGTTATCACATTATTTTTACATACAATTACCCATTTATACAGTTGGGTTTTTACTGGAGCAATCTAGGTAAAGTACCTTGCTCAAGGGTACAGCAGCAGTGTCCCCACCTGGGATTGAACCCACAACCCTCCAGTCAAGAGTCCAGAGCCCTAACCACTACTCCACACTGCTGCCTATTCTGAAGTACAGGATTAAATGCAGTAAAATAGGGGGCAGATAAGAGCAAAATAAAGCATATTTAAATGAAGGGTGATAGTGTCCCAGGATACAACAGAGGAGTTCTACAAGTGCTGTTTGAAGAGGTGAGTCTTAAGGAGGCGCCGGAATGTGGTCAGGGACTGGGCAGTCCTGACATCTGTAGGAAGGTCGTTCCACCACTGCGGAGCAAGGGTGGAGAAGGAGCGGGCTCGGGAGGCAGGGGAGCGTAGCGGAGGTAGAGCCAGTCTTCTAGTGCAGGCGGAGCGGAGAGGTCGAGTGGGGGTGTAGGGAGAGATGAGGGTCTGGAGGTAGCTGGGTGCAGTCTGGTCAAGGCATCTGTAGGCTAGTACAAGAGTCTTGAACTGGATGCGAGCAGTGATCGGGAGCCAGTGGAGCGAGCGGAGTAGTGGAGTAGCGTGGGCGAAGCGAGGCAGAGAGAACACCAGGAGGGCAGCAGAGTTCTGGATGAGCTGGAGCGGACGGGTGGCGGACGCAGGGAGGCCAGCCAGGAGGGAGTTGCAGTAACTAACCAGTTGATCCCATCTGTGCCAGCTTGGGAGGAAAGAAACCACTCTCATAAATAGGGGCGGCTCATTTCAAATGGCACAATTTGTATGTATTCTTGTGATCTCTGAATATATTCTTTCACAACAGATAAGGTAACTCTCAATATATTAGTAATGAACCTGCTTTCTCCACTTGAATTATCCAGCTATAATCATGCTAGGAATTGAACATGCAACATGATGAAAAGACACCAGAAATTAAAAAAGGACTATAAATGTATCCTGTTCTTTAGAAAATCAAAGCAGTCTAGTAGCCTCTCTTTATTTATGTTGCCTTCTATTGGTCTGTATAGTGCAAAGTGTGACCGGCAGCAAGTGAAACAAAATTAGACAAAAATAGTGCATTTAGCACTTGATTAAATAAAGTGGGATAAAAAAAAAATAGCTAAGGTACTATAGAACTGGAATGGCTCAAGGCTGGGGGTTGTTTTACTACATAGTTATAAGGCAACATAATTCCGGAACACAGAATGGCTGACATGGAAGAGGAAGGTTCAATGAGAGTTGCTTTGCAGGCATGGTTTCCAGAGGGGGATCCCTGTTGGCTGCATTTCAGAATTAACACTAAAGAACACGTTTTATTTGAGTTTATTATTTTAGCTTTTCCAAGGATGCAGAAGGTCATTCTGTTCTCTTCAGCTGGTTAACAATGAATTGGTATATCCTGAAAATGAATTTGCCTCCAGGGAAAGACATGCCAGAATTTTACAATACCAATTTAAAATTGCATGATCTGCAAGAGCCTGATAGTCTATCCAGAAAGAATGTGTTTTGAATGTGCCGAGGTTTTTACTCATTCAAGACCTGCATCATGTTTAGAATCAATATTTGCATATACTGTACGATATCAGAAAACAACAGGTTATATACTATGATAAACAATTGAAACAGAAACATCTGATATATCATGTCATGTGAAAATTAATACTAGAATATTTTAAGCCTAATACTTGAATATTTTGTTATGATTTAACATTATTGTCAATATGAATTAGATTATGGTTTCCACTGGATTATGTATTGAGGGAAGAGGTCTAAAAATATATGAGAAACATGATATCTAAATATGTGTTTATAAAGCCTTTTACAGTACACACAGGATATGTTTCTGGCAACATACCGCATGTACATCTAAGCCTATGGTACAGAACATTAAGCGTTCTTGTTTTTCACAAAATAGTTTCAACAAGAATGGTTGACAGATAGTCCCAGCTGTAATTTGTAGACCATCTCTGTCACACACATCCTGAAGGCCGTTGGCTTTTGTTACCATTTTGCACCCACTGATGTATGTGTTTTTCTGGGTCATGTCATTGCTAAAGGGGGCAATGGTAAGAACAATTTAAAGTGGTTTGGTGCATTAGACTAATTAATTGTTCCTCTGGAGGAACCATGTCAAGCCTCACTCATAAATGGCCAGGGGCTGTTTGTAACTTTAACTTGGACCCTGGATGTCTGATATCATCTTCTCAAGAGATTCAAGAACCAGAATAGATCTCCACAAAGTCATGGACTTGCAAAAAGTATTACAGAATATGAGGGTGGCATAACGTACCCTGGTGGCCACTAATAATGATGGTTTGGGAATTGGGGTTATTAAGGACATGCTATGCCAAGCCACAAGCCCTTGAGGATGTTTCTAGTATTTTGTTTTGTCTGTTACTTTGAAGGGACACATTCTGTTGCTGGTCACAGATTATTTTATTTATAGTGGGTTTTTCTATCGGATAATGTATATTCTCTAATCTACATTTTAACTTTTAGGGAGTGGAAATTCTTAGTTAAATGGGATGCTGACGTGATTACTACTAAAACAATAATGAAAATACACATACATCTAATAATGTGCCAGTACTAAATATTGCTAGAATGGCATCATGTTTTGGACATTTGGGACAGAAATGTATCATCATAGCTCCATTTTCTCTTTTACAGAGCTGCCACTGTATTTCCCCACATGTCTCTATTCCAAGCTATATTTCCAACTGTATGTTTAACTGCAGGTTGTTTTAGACAGATGGTAGGGGCTATCCAGCTTGAGTAGACTGCAGAGCTGCAGTATTTTAAAAACCCCATTCTCTTCTCAACTGCAACTGGCTGGTCTGACCACTGTCAATCTATCCTATGGGTCCTCTTGGGTTTTTATTCTGGCTGAGCATCTTGGTTTAGTTTACTGATCTAATACCACTGCCCTATACTGTGTTATTCCCTCTGGTGCTTTCCCTGAGGAGTGATTTACTGTCCCCTTTATTAGTTAGCAGCATCAAATACAATAAAAAGACAGTGGAACAGATCTGAAAAACAGATGGTTTGACCTATGACAATGATGCCTCCTTAGAACAAACAAGTTTTAGTACAAATGAATACATATAATCAGTTTACTACCTTGCACAGTTGAAGTATACTTGGAAGTAAGTGAATTACTGCAGTACTTCAACTATGTATTGTGAAATAAATAGCATTAGCACATATCAACACATTATTGCAAAGGCAGGTTATATTAATATCATATCTATTATTGCAAAGGCAGGTTATATTAATATAATATCTAGTTAGCAGATGACCATATTACTATAATTTAAATTTCGTTTTTATTCAAATCTAATCACGAGGGGAAAAGTAGTTACAATCCCGTAAATTTCCACTAGAGGTCTCTCTAGCAGTTATCTGACACTTGTCATGCTGAACACTAAGTTGTACTTCCTGTACTAGTGGCATTTTGCGGTAACCTTGCAGTGCATAGTTCATACGAATTAACTTTGTTACAATGTTGCACTTCGCAGGTCGTCAGTTATTTCAATGCCGTTTTAAAGATCTTTCTAAATTAGGTTCTTTGGCGTTGATTGCAGCTAGATTATGCAGCTCACAACCAAGTAAGAATCCGGTGGTGTATTTTGACATTGCTGCAGATAACCAGCCCCTTGGGAGAGTCACCTTTGAGGTAACAAAGTTGTGTGTTTAATGTATTTGCGAATTGATTTTGTAACTGACTGTAATTGCATACGGTATCCTTACATTCATCGCTACTATATTATATATTTACAAAATATTTGCAAAAGCATTTAATTAACTCTTTATTGACACATGTAGGCTTTCACTAAATTTCAAAGTACTTATACTTTTCATAAGTGTATCTGAATACACGTGCTTTACTACACAGTACAGACGGCTTTTAATAATGACATTAAATTACATAATACTAAAGCCCCACTGTGTGTAGTGAGTGTACGAAAAGGTAAAATCGACTGGTATTGGACTTCAACGGAGTAAACTTGGAAGCTGAAGGGTGCCATTTTCTTTTAATATCGTGCTGTGTTTTTTTATTTTAATTGGGTGCGTTCACGGAGATCACTCTTAGAAGATCATTGGTCAGATTCTGCACAGAATCTGCGCAGAATGATCTCTGTGAACGAACCCATTGTATATGTGTTGTGTGTAAACATACGTAACCATGTTCCACCAGCGCACGTGAATTTTTTTAATGTATAAACGATATTATGCGTGTCAAAAAACTGCATACGATTGCTAACCACTACTATAAACATTATTGCTATTCACTGTGAAACGCACTTTGTTAATGCATACTCTATATAGTTGGTGTTTAAATGTAGGCCTACTCTATTAAAATACATAATTATTAGTTTGTGGATGCAATTTATTCATGGCATGCAATACCACTAGTTAAAAATACATGCATCTGCTACTAGTAGTAGAGTGGACTTTGTGCTTGTGGAGGACCAGGACTCCAAATTAATGTCGATTTCAAGAACATAAGAACATAAGAAAGTTTACAAATGAGAGGAGGCCCTTTGGCCGATCTTGCTCGTTTGGTTGTTAGTAGTTTATTGATCCCATAATCTCATCAAGCAGCTTCTTGAAGGATCCCAGGGTGTCAGCTTCAACAACATTACTGGGGAGTTGGTTCCAGACTCTCACAATTTGCCTTCAGGAGTGCTTTAATTGCTACCAGTGTAGAGTGAGAAAGTGGTACATCCTCAGAATATGGTACACATACCAAAACTTGATCTGTATAATGTCAGAAAGTGGTTCGGATTTTGTTAAACATGCAGTCTATTGTAATCTGATGGGTGTTTTGCAGTTGTCAATAATAGATACATTTGCCGTTAATTATACATATTTCTTTTTTGCAAACTTAAAATGGAAACAGACAACCAATTTCTCTTAAAAGAAAAAATAATTAACGACGAACAAGACACAATGAGAAGTCACTGCAAATTTGCACAAGTAAAACATTTTACAAGACCCAGTGTATTGCATATGATAAAACAATTGCATACTGTTTTCTTAATGTTGGAAAAACATGATAAATTACATTAAAAACAATGTAAAAGACCGAAAATAGCATAACATACCAGATTTGAATGGGCGTTTCGCTGTTTTCTTAGTGGAAGTTGATTAGGCATGTAAAACTTTGTAAAACTTTTTAACATGTACCTGAATATAACACTACACTGGTACAGTCAACCGGAGGTGGAGGAAATCTTTAAAAAAAAAAAAAAAAAAAAGGTTCTTGCTTCCTTGTGCTGACGCATATTAGAAGTTGATATTCAAATAAAAGGTCATGCCTACAGTTTATTTTTCATTTCAGTCTTCCATTGTGCTTTTCATGGCGAACCCTATATCCTAAGACAAAAATACCTGGCAGGTTGTCTAAATGCCAACAAAAGTAATGTGGACAAGTAACACCCACACAATGAAAATATATGTGTATCAATTTTGTTTTGCAGTTGAATGCAGATGTGGTTCCTAAAACAGCAGGTAGGAATGCTATTATCTTTTTTAATGTTACAGTACCCTGTAAATGTGGTACATAATGCTATTTTGCCTGCCAGAACTTGTCCAACAAATGCTGTATCTTACTGTAAGTTAATGACAACAAATCACATACACATCCATAAGGATCTAAACTGAAGAAAAATATTGGATTCATCATAGAAATACAATTAAATAATTGAAAACGTCATAAACCTAAAAAATAATATAAGATTTGGTTACATATAAGATGAATACAGTAATTAAATAGTCAAGCTGACTGCAGTTTACATGTAAACACATACTGTTAGAGGTTACACAAAGAGAGAATAATTGCTTCAACTGGTATGGTTAGTGTGTATTTTACTAATAATTATTATTATTATTATTATTATTATTATTATTATTATTATTATTATTATTATTATTATTATTATTATTATTATTATCTGTTTTGACAGAGAACTTCAGAGCACTCTGCACAGGGGAAAAAGGCTATGGATACAAGGGGTCAATATTTCACAGGGTGATTCCCCAGTTCATGTGCCAGGTATTGTCTTTCTTTTTCTTGGTCAAGGCACTTTGTTTCAAAAATCGAGGCAGCAACTCTGATGGATGGAATGGGTTTAAGTTGGAATAGTTACACAGGAATGTTCAGGATCTCCCCTTCAACCAAGTCCAATTGCAAGACAATCAACTACCAATTAATTGGAAATATAAAAGGCTGTATCGACTCTCTGAAAAATGATGGCTCCAAGAAGTTTTAATATTGTCTGAAACAATGTCCCAGTCTATAAAATGCGGAGTTAACAGTGTCTGTGTTGTACCCCCCCCCCCCCCCCCCCCCCGTGTATGCTATTTTAAAGTAATGGTTTCCACTGCATTGTTTTAGGGTGGAGACTTTACCAATCACAATGGCACAGGAGGGAAGTCAATCTATGGTGCAAGGTTTCCAGATGAGAACTTCAAACTGCAACACACCGGGCCAGGTATGTTTAAAATAATTAACCCTCCAGCAAGTATTGGGACAATATTGGGACTTAAGTCCCAATACTTGGAGGGTAGTATATTTAGATCTTGGTATCCCTGAATAGATAATAATCCTATGTGTCCCTCGTGTTCATGTGAAAATCAATTTTGAATGGGATGCATTTCAAAAGTCCATAATTAAAGTGATAATATGGGACCATTGCAAATCAAGATACAGTAAAACTTCTGAAGATGGCGAGTCTTGTATATTCCCTAAATGCCGTTAGGTGCCTGCATTTATTTATTACATATTTTTGTGTTCATCTCAACCACATTTCTCAGTAAGTGCAGTGTAGCAGTGGTGTCCTTGTCATGCATAACAAGAGAGATGTGTTCCCCCATTCTTCTTGCAGGTGTGCTGTCCATGGCCAATGCTGGACCAAACACAAATGGATCTCAGTTCTTTATATGTACCACCAAAACTCCATGGTAAGCTTATCTAGTGTCTTTAGTTTGTATGTGCCAGAAATGAATGATTCAGTGGTATAATGCTTGTTCCTAATGTTTTCTTAGGCTGGACGGAAAACATGTTGTGTTTGGCCATGTAAAGGAAGGGATAGATGTGATAACACAAGTTGAAAAGTATGGTTCTAGAAATGGGAGCACCTCCAAGAAGATAACTGTCACAGACTGTGGAGAACTTGTGTAAATGTACTTCTCTTGTTCATATTTGTTGCTACAAAAAACAAAATACTGAATAAAAAGTCACTTTTTTTTCAAATGGCTTCTGTATTGTAACAACTCTACTCATTCATGTGTTAACTGTCTTCCTTTCTCATGGTAAGTAGGGTGTTTGTCCTTTGTTTGCAGAATATGCACGCACTCATTACCAACATATTGGAATGGTGTGCCAGTAGGGGGCAGCACAGGCCTTTTTTGTGGAATTAAGAGTTGTTTTTAAACTACAGTCAAAGGCAGCAATTATATAAACATATTGCTAAGAAATTGAGGGAAACATTCAATCAGTGAAAAAAGTGGATTTATTTTTATAATGACAAATCAGTAAATGACACCATTATACTAGTTTATTGTGGAAGGTTTGGGTATCGCACAGCATGTGTAAAACTTTATCATTCAACATACCAATCTAGAAAGGTTTAAGCTTATTTTTATTTAAGAGCCCACTAGTTTGTACAAAACAGTTGCTTGGTCTACCTCAAAGCCCACGCTTAAAATGTTTTGCATTTAAAAAAAAAAAAGAAAGGTTTTAGAGTTCTCCTGAGTAAGCTACGTGGGTATTGGAGTATTTATGTGTTACTGCCATTTACTCCTATATCTCTGCTCACTATACATTCTAGCAGTAGCAGATGATCTTGGGTGGTGATCCTAGCTTCAGGTGAAGTGCATTTTTTGTCTTTGGACAGATGCTTTCTACCCACATACAGCTCCGTACATATGGATATTAAGTAGTGTAGCACAAGAGCACGCACTTACAGAAGGTTATCATAGTCTTGTATTGTGTGTGTGTGTGTGTGTATTTGTAAACCATTTTTTAAAAATCAACAGTTTATCGAATTCGCCAAAATCCATTCTAAAAGCTCTGTAATAAAGGCAATCATTGTGTTCTTCGTGTGACAGATATGCAAGCTCAGTATTTCATATTGAGTCAGTGAATAGGAGAAATGAAAATCCACATTTTCTACCCTCCTATCTGCACTCTGCTGTATCACAATACAGCAACAACACCCACAAGGTAGCATTTTACAAAAATAAATAAACCATTACTGAAATAAAGAAAGCCCCTCTGAGAAAACCAAAACTGCAGAGTGGTTGTATGTGGAACTTTATATATGGATTCACACGAGTCATGTGACACTTAGGTCATTCCCTCCCCCCCACCACCATACTTGCTGATCATCAGCTCTGCTTCAATCAAATCAGTAATGCCCCTCACACACGCACTTCATTCCCCTGTTTTACATGCCAAAAATTATGTTTAAGCTGTTATTTTTAATATCCGATTCCACAGCATGATCTTTGGGCAATGTCCTTTTTGGCAGTTTTAATTTAGCTTCTAGATTCCTTGAGGGGAGGGAGGGAAATCTCAACATACCAATCCACCCAAGGCCCCCCCACTGGTGTATGTGTCCTCCTGGCAGCACTGAAAAGCTGCCCACTCTCCCAGCTGGGGAAGTGTTGGCAGTCTTACTAGGGAAATAGAACAAATAAATGAGCTAGAACATGCTTTGCCAAGAAACATATAAAACCGAGGAACACAAATAATAGAAATCACACCGTATATCAACACCTCTTTTTAAAAAATAGTTTAAATAGCACTGTCCTTCCATACTGTAAGTTGATTTTATCAAAGTGACTTTTAATGTTTATTCATTTAGTTTTTCTGCACATATTTCTCATGTTTAGAAAAAATAAATGGTGCACTAATGTACACTGTTAATAGTTCTGTGCAAAAACCTAAATAAATTGTGTCTTCTCATTGAAGGTGATTTTGATTTTTCATTGGATTTGTATGGAAAAAAAGCTGGAAGTGGTAGACAATATGTTTTTGTGAACCGCTGTAAAGAATATAATACAGGGAGAGAGGTCATACTGTAATATGATAGAATTAAATCAGGCAGACTTCATTGCTGGCATCTAGGATTTTCCAGCTCAGAGCAAGATAATGGCAGTTTTAGAGAAATCATGTAAACAAGTAAATAAAATCACATCTGAAGGTACTCTACCTCACTATCTAACACTTATCTATCCAAAACAATTAAAGTTTAAACTGTAAAATAGTACCTTCAAAAGACTTTGTGGTAGCTGCAAGAGAATATGTGGATTCAAATAATTACAACACACAATGCACATGATTCACACATTTTACCAATTTAGGAATTGATAGAATGTGTCCTGGACCTCCGCAGCCTTTCATCCTTTTGGACAATCTGCAATATAGTTATAGCTACTTGAATAAACTGCTGCAGCTAGTTTGGTCCTGATAATGTTTCTTTTCAGGAAATTATCGAGATGCTTTTTTTAGAGTGCAGTTCCAGTTTCCTCTCCAACAGGATATGGAATCATGCATATGGCTTCCAGTTACTATTTATGCAACAGATACAAAACTATCAAGTGGAGAATAAAGCAAAAGCGGACTCTGTTTATCACCTAGTAATAGTTACATTCATATTAACATTTATGACAAACTATTGGCAAGTCTAATATAGTTACAGTTCTTATAAATAAATGAAAAAGCTAATATGAAAGTATTATAAAATAAGGATTTGGATTCAGTTATAACATCCAAAGTTGTTCCATACCAGTATTTTAAATAAAAAAGACACAAAAAATAACTTTCAATATTTTAATTCAGCAATAAAATAAAAAAAAAAAGTACTATAAGCAAACTTTATACCTAACCAGTAAATAAGGCACATGTCGGAATGCCATTTTATGGACATTTACAGCAGAGTTACAGTTTTTGCAGAATTCCATAAAGCATGATTTAAAAAGTAGAGCAGTTAAGAAAGATGCTACAAGGATAATATTCATGGCAGTACAAGTAACACTTGGTGGGTATAAGGGGCACTGTACTATTATTGGTGGTATCTCACCGGCAGAGAACACCCATATGATGTTCTGTATTACTCTGTTCCCACTTGTGGTACCTCATGGTACTGCCTCCCCATGCAGTCTTCCTGGTGCTACACTGAACATTCCACCATGCTGCCATGAATACCCTTGATAATACACCTCTATAAACTGCCCTACCTTATTTAATCACCATGTACATTTCCATTTCCAGCCTCTCTGCATTTGTCCAACATCATTTTAGCTGTATATATATAATATTGTTAGAGAAAGAAAATCAAGTAAACATTGGTAACTGAACCATAATGCTATCTACACACACACACACACCCACACATATGTATATATATATATATATATATATATATATATATATATATATATATATATATATATATATAATTTAAACTACATTACATTCAGAAAAAACACATGTTAGTTTGTGAACACTAGTATTCAATGTAGTGAATAAGGCATACTATTTCCTATATACTGGGGTAGAACATTAGGCAAATCTCCCTCTTAGCATGGTAACATGCATTAAACATAAGGATACATTTCAAGGAAACCATACATGTTTCAAACAATTTTAAAATGACATGCACATTCTATCATACGTATACGTCTCCCATCATTGCTATATGTCTCACTTATAGAAAAGTTGTGTCGTTTCTACGTTATGCTGAAAATAACATATCCACATTAGTTTCTTGTTGATATTACTTTAGTAGATTTTGCATACTAGAAGAACTCACAGTTTATTGTGCTTGTATACAGTGGTGTCAGTTTAAAAAAAAAAAAAGTTATTAACATTTTCTTAAACAACAATGTGTTCCATAATTGTATGAAAGCATACTTCAATATTGCTTGTAATTACTATGCCTCCACAATAATATATTTTAAATGTAATATAAACATCATTACTCCTTCTAGCTAATAAACTTTAATTACAATTTAATACTGCTCTTTAAAAGGATACAATACTTTCCAAAATACACATATATGAACTGCATTAACCATTTTATAATATTAGTTTAAGTACTTGAATAATATACGGTATTGTTTAGTTAATACTGATAATATTTTCATCCAAACAAAACAAAGTAGAAAAAGGCTTTTAAGAGAGCAAGGCTTTTTAAGAATTATGTACCAACCTTCATATAATATTCTATGTAGACATCAATATTTCCTTCTTAGCGTAGTTTTGTTGCGTACTTTATACAGACAAAAAAAAGCATACTTCCATTAATATTTTCTGCAGGATATCCCCTCAGATTGTAAAATACTTAAGAAAAACTCATGGCTTCGTTTGTATTCCAATAAAAAGACCCTTTTTAACAAACAAACAAAATTTGACATCACAAACAACATTTTAAAATAGTGAATATCCTTTTAAAAAATGGTGGCCTTCGAATATATACAATAAAAGGGCATTGCAAAAGATATCTATGTCAGGGAAAGAACTTTTATCATTTGCAACCATTTAACATTTTTAACATCTAGAAAGGTTTCCAAAATACACACACACAATATACTGTGTGAAATGGTATATAAACTTTGAAACTCAAAAGGAACTGTAAAAGTCAAGTATATGTAACACAAGATAAATACATCTGCAAGCAAAAAAACTTCATGAACAGGTATATGTCAAAGTTCTAGTTCTACACATGATTGTCCCATTTAAACCTCTCTTACAAATCAGAGCAGTTTTTCATTTGATCCTGAAACTGAAAGATGTGGCTTACTTGGGTGTTGTGTAACAATAAACAATTGCTTTTGTAATATGACCTTAATTATGGTTTCTTTAAGTAGTACTGATGAGTTCAAATAATACAAAAGTACCAAATTCAATGTCATGTTACAATAATGGAAATAAACCCAGGTTAGGTTCATTCTTACAGCACTGAAATGGTATTATATGGGGGAGGGGGGGAGGGGGATGTTCAAAATAAGATTATATTAGCACAAAGAAAAGTTGTAAAACAAATGTTATCATACAAGGGTCTCCCTCTGAAATATATATATCTAACTATTTTTTGCTTCCATGATTTCTCAGGTTTGGTTTAATCAGTCATCGAGACACATTCGCCCAATGATGCATTTACACAGAATTACCAGAGCATGCCAAGTCAACTAATCTAAGTGGAAATGGGCATAAAGCAAGTATAACATGCAAGTCAAATATTCAAGTATATAAGCATTAAAGAAAAACAATAGTATGCTTTGTATAGCTGGATAAGCTCTGTTTAGCAGTCAGAGATACTTTACAAAAGTACTTTTTTCTTACAGAAGATTTTATGATGAAGTGTTTAAAGCTATCAAATTCAAAGGCATCAATAGCATTCATGCATCGTGCCGTCATGTTTATTTTCTCTTTCCTCATCTCACACCCATTATATCATCATCACTTTGAACTATCTGTCACCTTCAGGTGAAGCTCAACACTGCACACGCCCACATCTATTATGTCACTCCCCTCAAGTTTGAACACTGCAGATTTTTAACCCATGAATTGCCAGTTCCGGGCATTATCCAGGATTCCTAACTACACAATTACTGTAAATTCACTTTTTTGTCCTACATTTTTTTTCCAGAGTGGAATTTGCCAACACTTTTTTTTATAGTATTAAAACTGTGCTACTGTTTATCTGGCTCTTCAAAGGGTTAAGGTTCATATTCAAACCCTGAGAAGAGTATAAAAAAACCTGCAGTTACCCTACTTAATGCATATCAGACCATGGCTGTTTTGTTACAGATATGTTACAAGAACCCCTGTATAGCCCTGTCATTTGTAAAGTCTACCATGAGCTGTCTTCAGATTACATTTCCTAGCTGTCTCTATTTTTGCCAGTTGGAAATTTTAGTTAGCACTGGCTAACTAATGGGGTTGGGGAAAACTTACCAAAGCTTACCATTTCAGTGCTTAAAGCATAAAAGTATTTCATTCTCTTTCTACAGGTCTACTTGTGAAATTTAAGCTGGGCTCAATATTTTTTTGCAGTACTGTCTGTACCAGCTTTGCATATTACTTAAAATACTGAAGAGATAATGATTCTACACAATTGCAAATCATGCACATCAGTACTCACAACTGAGCCATATCTTACATTTTAGTTTTAGCTTTAGCAGAGCATCATTATAGTAAACAGGAAAATCTTTGAAACATCATACACAAGTAGAATGGTACATGTTGTAAGTATTTCAAGTTTAGTTTCCCATATTAAAAATTTAAAAAAAAACACACAGTACATTACTATGTATTTATAAATGTCTGTTACAATTCACTTGTTAAGAATGCCCCCATAAATGCCATGGGCTTTAAAGGAAGGTTCCCCTCTATTACTAGAGTTTCCAATAAAAAAAATAAAATAAAACAAACAATGCCTGGATTCTTATAATTAACTTTAAATGACTTAAACAAGAGTGTTATAAAAACCCTTTAAGCAGAGATGCAGTGCAGTACTCTGGGGTATTTAACTTCAATCATGAAATAACAGGTAACAGCTCTCCCTGCATCCTGGCATCAAAGATGTAATTCTGGACGTGTGTTGACACCAACTGCATTGTTGTGACCTTTAAAACCAATTTGCCTATTGGTTCTAAAGGCTTAACCATACGAGATGCAATTACAAGTTCAAACGTTGTGTCACCACTCATGCTAGGTTGCTAAACCCAGCTACACATTCAGCTCACCTCACTTTTTGCCTTTATAAAAAATACCTCTACCACTTAAAGTTAAACAATGATTGACATTTTTAAAAAAAAGCGGTAAGTTAATATGTCCATTTCATGTGTACTGTGATTAATAATACAAAGTAATTAATAGTAATTTTAAATAAATAATACAAAATTATTAGCACTTTTTCACAATTTTTTTGAGGATTTTTAAGCAACTTCCCATACGTTTATGTAATTGTTAGTACCTTTGTTAATTGTATTTATTTCAGGTAATTACCATTTATTTCACTTAAATCATTGGAATTATTAAAAATAGTTTGTGGACAAATATGTAGGTTAAAACAGATTACATTTTTAAAAATGTGCATCATTTAAAAAAAAAAAAAAATAGTATAGAAACTCAAATCTACAAATCATGACTTCAGTTCACAATTAAGTATTTCAAGTTCCACTCCTCATTTCAGCCTCTCTACTAATATGACTTTTCACTTAATTTTCTTCTACATCAGCTTTCCACCCCCGCAGTGTACAGTATGTGGTTATAGTCAGCCTGCACATACCCTAATGTATTGAATATAACTTAAGATTCAGTCCCTTTATTGTTACACTGTGAACATAGTGCTGTCTAAACTAAGGAACAGCTGTTATACGAAGTATAAAAGTCTTAAGAAGTACAGAATTGTGTTGATTTGAGTGAATAACTCAGTAAAGTAATTTATAATGGTTTTACAGATAAATATGATTCCTATTGAGATGATTACTATAGTTTTACTATAATATTGTTTAATGTCAATTAATAACTTTACTTTTGAAGTATTTGACCTCAAAACTACACAATCCTTTATGATTATCTTATTTATAGGATATTTCTGTGAAGGTATTACATTTAATAACTGGGAGCGATGAGCAACTCAACTAAAACTAAAAGATATGGAGCTTAACAACAGCAACAAGCTGCAGAAAAAACCTACAAATCTAACCATGGATCATTTGCTTTCTTGCAAAACTGACCAACAGATACACACCTTTGGGATTAAAGTCATACCTTAAGAAATCTACAGCAATTCCTGAGCTCATAAGGAAGCACTGTTTGAGAAGGTATGTGCATGTCTTTGCTAAAATCAACAGAATTGCACAGTAAGAAACAGACAAAACCAACAACCCAGGCATGGCAGCTCTCCAATAATAAATACTTAAGTTTCATTATTCAACATAATACCTGGGGACCAATTCTTTAACCCCTGCTCAGTTAATTCACAGTTAATTTAATGTGCTATTGACCCAATGAACAGTAAAGGCACAGACGGGCCTCCTTAAATAGATATTTTTTCACCTGGCCAGGAAAGAAAACAAAGGATTCTGTAAACAACAACTCAATAGACATCACTGTGAGGTGTTCTATTGCAACTGATATGGGTAACAACAACAACAACAACAACAACAATAATAATAATAATAGTAATAATAATAATAATAATAATAATAATACTGCCAAGGTCAGTTATAATGCTTTGATCAACATTATGAAATCAGAAAACTCTTACTAGGAAACATGGTGAAACTAAGTACAGTAATACTACTAGTAGAACTAAATTGTAGTTTGAGGGCAGCAGTGTGGAGTAGTGGTTAGGGCTCTGGACTCTTGACCGGAGGGTTGTGGGTTCAATCCCCAGTGGGGGACACTGCTGCTGTACCCTTGAGCAAGGTACTTTACCTAGATTGCTCCCGTAATAACCCAACTGTATAAATGGGTAATTGTATGTAAAAATAATGTGATATCTGTAAAAAAATGTGAAATAATGTGATATGTTGTAACAATTGTAAGTCGCCCTGGATAAGGGCGTCTGCTAAGAAATAAATAATAATAATAATAATAATAATAATGCTATAAATATAATTTCAAAATGATACACCGACACTGGTGAATATGTAACATTATATTGGTATTTTAAGGCCTATTAGCAGTGAAGACAGATAAAATTTGGCACGTTTTCACTTTGTACAGATCACACTGACAACGAACTCCTGAAGGACAAGCGGCGGGACAGGGCAGTGAATCTTTTCCGTCACTCATTGCACGCGGCGGCAGTAGTAGCCGAGGACTTTGCATTTTTCACACAGGTGCTGAGGATGCTCCTTGCTCTGGTCAGAGACATCCAGGCCATCAGGTTTCTCCAAGGGCCGCTAGATGAATAAAGAAGAGAGAAGAAGAAAACACTTGAACCTCAAGGAAGGTAGTTTAAATTCATATTGCATGCAGTTGTATAGGAAAACTAAAATAGAAAACTTTGCGAACTGACACTGCGCCTAGTCAGTATGGGAGCCCAATTAGTTACTGGTAAGTATAATATATATATATATATATATATATATATATATATATATATATATATATATATATATATATATATATATATATATATATATATGATGTTTCATGATTGGTGCTGGAAGGAATTTATTTTGGCCTAGGCCCTTGGCAAATCTTTCTTCATGTAACTATTATTTTGGCAGATACTGTACCCTTCCCTCCTAGAAGGTCTACAACCTGCACTGTACAATTCCAGTCTGACCAAATCTGGTGTCTTAGCTGATTGTGCTGCTGTGCAGAGATGCAATGTTTTATCAAGATATTTGTTTAACACAATTAAATAAATGTACCTGGCTTCCAAATGGGTGCCTATGTTATGGCCAGCTACATTCTTGCACCATCTACATGATCCTTTGTCTTGATTGTTAGCCCAGCTAGCTGCTAATAAAAAATAAATGCCTCCAAAATGAATTTTTTTAACATGCTGTGATTAATGTGAAAACACACACTGCATGTCTGTTGATACAAACCAGCTTGAAAAGCAGAAAAAAGTCCAGCCCTGGGAATCATTTTCTTGGAAATTGTGCAAAGGATACTGGGAATGCCTTTTAGTGCCAACATTTTTTTGGATAGCTATCATAAACAATAGTTCTGCAATCATTTGTTTTCTCGCCCTGAATTGACAGAGCTCAGTTTTTGGCCCAAGAGCCACCAGTTGAGAAATGTTATTGTTACTAGAATGTTTAAGATGGATTTCATGAACATCGGAAACCAGGTTACTAAGGGCCAGTTGGAAGAGACAATGCAGCGTTTGACTGGAGTGTGTTTTGAACAGGTCATGAGGTTGAGTCTATAGAGACTAATATAGATGAAAAAAGCAAATACACTAAATGTGGAACTATATTTTAGGATTTAGATTAAATAGTTGTTTTGGGTAAAAAAATAAAATATATTCTTCCCAAAACTAAGGGGGATACAGTTTCCCTCCAAGTCCCAAATGATGGTTTCTGGATACCAGCAGAAAGGAGAGTGCTTTGGCTGTTGTGACTCAGCTCAGCCTGCTTGGAATAGTTGAAATAAATCTGTTCATAGTGACACGCCTGCTCTACAAGTTATGCACCAGTCTGCATCCATTCATTGGACAGCATTCCATTTTTTTTTTCTCAAACAGAGATATCAGATGTGAAAGTCAGAGTAAGAGGCCCCACCAGCCAGCCGTTTATCAGTGTAGTAGTGAACAATGATTGGCATTAGGTTGCAGTTTAACGATGCAGCTAACTCTGCCAGCAAGGTTAATATCTTCATACTCTTGACTGCTAAAGACATTAAGCTCATTAACTACAGTTTATGGTAAATCCAGCTTGCTCCAGGAATGACGTTCAATATGGTAAAACAAGTAGAGAGACCACTAATCTTTTTTTTTTTTTTAACAAATAAAATGACATCTTTTAAATTCCCAATGAAGTACACTAAATGATAAGCTTTTTTTTTTAAACCACAATTTCCAACACTTATTTGCCTTTTCCATTTCAGATGCATGTCCTTACAGTACTGTGTAATAATCTGCAGTGCTCAACATATACTTCTGTGTACTTGGTCACATTAGCTCTTACTGTGCTTAATACAGACATTACAGCATGGAATACTCCAGATAATGCCTGCAAAGATCAAAATTAGCTATTGAACCTGTGGGTATGCAATGTTATTTCCCAGCTGCTTACTGGACAGAATATTTCAAGTGGGTAGTGCTGTGAATGTGAACACTTCTACTGAAAAAAACAGCATACTGCCCTCTTACAATTAAAAGGGGAAGAGCCTCCTTTCAGACAAGTCACAAACTGCAAATAATACTAAATAATAAATAAAATAGAAACACAGCATGGCATTTTTTTAATTCAGGGTATTTTTAAAAAGCAGAGGAACTAAAATATCTTCTTTTAAACTCAAAAGAATTAGAAAAAATATATTTCAGGAACAATGGGAGATTTATCTTATAAACCCCCAGAGCCAAGTTAAAGTTCACACTCACTTCTATACCCTTTTCTAGCAAAACCTGGAATCATTGACAGGCACTGAGAATAAGGATATTTTTTATACCCTGGCCAGGGTATAAAAAGACTTGTAATGGAAGAGAGAAGACAAGTCTAACAATAATATGCGTATAGTAAAATGCTGCCCTGTAAATACGGAATAACAATCAGGAATTGTCTTTGCAAAGACCCCGGTAGCCTTTTACTAGCTGTCAGTGAGTTGAGGTGAGGTGAGATGAGATGAGGTTAAAAGCTCTATAACCACAAATGCAGACAAGCCTGGTTCTTTTGCATACTGATTAGAATGCTTGCTTGCAGTGCGAGTTGTTTGCACAGAGCATCAACTTGTTACACAGTCAGGCTCACTGCTAGTTACCATCCCATCCCACAATCCTCACTGCACCTCAGTCCTGGCCCAAACAATCACTCCTGCCATTCTGTCCTGGTGCTCTCTCTAGTAGAGACTGTCAACTGTGCCAAATCCTGCCAAACTCAGTAATGGTTCTGTGATATGGATCCCCAAATTAATTTCACTTAATCCAAGAGGAAAATAAATTCAATAAGGAAAAAACCAGATGTATGATGGATTTCTATGAACACTTCAGAGCAGGCCTTAGGTGTTTACGTAGCTGGTTTTTGCTGCACAGGTTTAACAGTGCTAGGCAATGCCGTCAGTTGGCAGATCACACAAGATAAACTAGCCAGCCTGAAATGATTTGAACACCAGTTTTGTCATGGCTCATTTTCTGTAAACTCCGACAGAACGTAGGTCCATTTCACTATTCTCATTAACAATAACATTACCATGCAAGACTTCCAAAATAGGTTTGCCCAGACATAACCATTTCAACAGCACGGAATATATGCTTTATCTTGCAATTTGGCTTTGTGTCGAACGTAATCACAAACAGATGATCAATGTTTTGTGAAAACGGTTACTTGGGAGAGTTATGGGCTTGCGTAAGTAATTGCAGTAACTGGAAGTGATTAGTGATGTCAAACCATTGGAGATCTTTCTTTTGATTTTGTACTTTTAAATTCCAAACAGCTTTTCTAAAATACTGTTGGGTTATTTTAATGGAAAGCTCTGTTTAGCTTGGTCTCTTCTGTATGTTTTCTGAGTAGTTTAAACCATTGTTGTGAGCTAAGCTTACTGGAGTGGCCCATGGGCTCCACCAAAATTAGAAAAAAAGTCTCTAATGAGACCACATCATGCAAGGCATATCTGGATATAATGAAGGTTGACGACAAATCCTTTATGAAGTTGGAGATGCATATAGAACCCTGTGTTCAACTCATAAAAGTATAATGTGTGGCACTACTTAAACTTCTTCTGCTGAAAACACTACGAAATATTCACACATGCAAAATACAAGCATCTTAACATTGCCATTGTCCAGATGATCCCTGTCACGAGTTATAACTTGTGGAAGGGTTGTATATATGTACTTGATTTGTGCACTATAGGTAATAGGATTGTTAAACAGATCAGCCAAAGTGAAAGTCCAGAGTTGTCATATATACAGTATCCACCTGCTGTATGTTCTTCACCAAAGTTTCATTTGCGTACAACAAGAAGATATTTGTAAAGATTGCAGGCACTTTTCGAAATGTTCGAGATGTTGGGAATGCTACTGTATTCATCGGATGGCGTGTTTCTTGCTAAGCTCTTGTTACCTGTTTGTGGGGGTAAACGTTAATGTGGCACTTGATACATTCTTGTCCCATGTTGGCCCAGGAGTTTCCGCTCATCCACTTCCTCTTGCACTTAGGGCATTTGTACTCTCCAAAGCAACGCTTCTTCCCTTGATATGGAGTTAGGCCTTCTCCCTTTGGGCGGGCCTGGAAAGTAAGACAATGAATACTTAGTTCTTCCATTCTAAATTCCATTCTAAATTCTAATAGTTGATGTAATGGGGCTACAGGTTCTGTCTCGCACACTCACAAAAAAAAAACTACATTTTTCCACCAATTTTAAAGAATATGATTTAAACTATAAAATAATGTACAGTATAATGACAAACCATAATTTAAGCACTGATCTAGCAAAATAAATAATAAAAAATGCATATACTTAGTTGCGAAACCTTGACATTTCAGACCTTCAGTTGAACCATTGTGGTAAGTGCATAGCTATAATGTTGAAAAGGCTTATTCTTAACAAGCCAATTATTCATGTAGTGTACCACATACAATTTATTACATAGGCTGGTGCACAGACTAAAAATGTATCTAGTAACATACAACCTTTTCTCTGAGCGCCACATTGTGATTCAACACAATTATTAGGGTCTTTAAAAAAAAGGATAGCATGGATTTAATATACAGTTCTTGGAGCCAGCTCTGCTATAAAACACACAGGTACAGCTATGGTCAAACGTTTGGCATCACCCTATAGAATGAACTCATTTTGCCTCTGTGGCAATGTGCCCCGTCCCTGTGTGCATTTGTGTTGTATGTTGCGTGTGTAAATGTTGGTGCATAGTCATTGGTACACGGGATATAAACGGGTCTGTGTTTCACGTGTATTTAAAAAGTGTATATTTGTATTTAGGCACGGGATTGCACATCACGCACGTGCATTTAAAATGTAATATGTGAGCACGGGGTTGCACGTAATGAATTCACGTGCTGGGATTCAAGTGAATAATTAATTAGTAATTGAATCCCAGCACAACAGTATATATAGACACGTAGCACTCAGTCTGGGTTGGGTGTTCGAGAGTGGAGAACGGGTGAGAGAGAAGGAGAACGTAAAGTAGTAAAGTGAAAATAATATCTAGAAGTGTTTGTACTCACCGTGTTTGTTTGTCTCTCCGTGCACCGTTTGTTAAGTGTTTAGTACGTTTTGTTTGTCTTTTTATTTTGGCGTGTAGTGCCGTGTCCCGTGTTTTCTGTTTAAACCTTTTATTTTGTCATTAAACGCTGAGTGCAGCCATTGCACTCAGCATTTCTCATCACCATCACCGTCTCTGTGTATTCCTTTTCTGGTCTGACGCCACCCACTCTGGCCGTCTTTGTGACACGTGGTGTCCTGCGTGGGATCGACAGCGCCTCCAGGACTCAGGCCAGAGCAGGAACCGCAGTTTCTTGGATTTAAAATAAATAAATAAATAAAAACAAAATACAATGGAAGGCTGGAACTGGAGAGACGGCTGCAGTGAGCTGGAGGAGCTCCTCGGCAGGTTGGAGGACCAAGGCTGGTGCCTTGCCTGCGGGGTGTATGGGCACACAGTGGCTGTCTGCCCCTTCCAGGAAGAGGAGGAGGAACCAGCCCAAATGAGGAAGGTGAGGAGAAGGAGGCAGAGAGGGGGAAAAGTGAGGAGGAAGCAGAGGGAGCCAAGTTGGTGCACCATGTGCATTGCCTATGGGCATGAGGACGAGGACTGCCCAGAGCAGGAGCCAGGGGAGGAGGAGCCCGAACGTCCTACGCCTGAATGGGAGGAGCCCGAACGTCCTACGCCTGAGTGGGAGGAGCCCGAACGTCCTACGCCTGAGTGGGAGGAGCCCGAACGTCCTACGCCTGAGTGGGAGGAGCCCGAACGTCCTACGCCTGAGTGGGGGGAGCCCGAACGTCCACAGCCCAAGAGGGGGGAGTCGGTGCGTCCACAGCCCAAAAGGGAGGAGTCGGTGCGTCCACAGCCCAAAAGGGAGGAGTCGGTGCGTCCACAGCCCAAAGAGAGGAAAGTCGGGGCTTCCATAACCCTAGGAACCAAGCTGCCAGCAGAGGGAGAATGCCTGCTGGTCCCACCTCCACCAGCAGAGGGAAAATGCCTGCTGTCCCCATCTCCACCAGCAGAGGAAGAATGCCTGCTGGTTTCCCCTTCCGAGGCAGAGCCGCACCAGTCCCCTGCAAGAGAGGCAGAGCAGCACCAGTCCCCTGAAAAAGGGGGAGACTACACGCTGCTCCCACCTCCGTCGTCAGGAGACTACACGCTGCTCCCACCTTCACCGGCAGGAGCAGAGCAGCCGGAGCTGTCTCTGTCTCCGCCACCTTCACCGGCAGGAGCAGAGCAGCAGGAGCTGCCTCTGCCTCCGCCACCTCCACCACTTCCTCCATTAGGAGCAGAGCAGCAGGAGCTGCCTCTCTCTCCACCACCGCCAGGAGCAGAGCAGCAGGAGCTGCCTCTGCCTCCGCCACCTCCACCGGCAGGAGCAGAGCAGCAGGAGCTGCCTCTGCCTCCGCCATGTCCACCAGCAGAGGGTGAATGCCTGCTGGGTCCCTGTCCACCAGCAGAGGGTGAATGCCTGCTGGTACCACTTCCCCCACCAGCAGAGGGTGAATGCCTGCTGGTATCACTTCCCCCACCAGCAGAGGATGAATGCCTGCTGGCATCACTTCCCCCACCAGCAGAGGATGAATGCCTGCTGGTATCACTTCCCCCACCAGCAGAGGATGAATACCTGCTGGTATCACTTTCTCCACCACCTCCAGGAGCAGAGGAGCAGGAGCTGCCTCTGCCTCCACCACCTCCAGGAGCAGAGGAGCAGGAGCTGCCTCTGCCTCCACCACCTCCAGGAGCAGAGGAGCAGGAGCTGCCTCTGCCTCCACCACCTCCAGGAGCAGAGGAGCAGGAGCTGCCTCTGCCTCCGCCACCACCACCGCAAGGAGCAGAGAAGCAGGAGCTGCCTCTGCCTCCGCCACCACCACCGGAAGGAGCAGAGGAGCAGGAGCTGCCTCTGCCACTTCCAGGAGCAGAGGTGCTGGAACTGCCTCTGCCTCCGCCACCACCACCGCAAGGAGCAGAGGAGCAGGAGCTGCCTCTGCCTCCGCCACCACCACCGGAAGGAGCAGAGGAGCAGGAGCTGCCTCTGCCACTTCCAGGAGCAGAGGAGCTGGAGCTGCCTCTGCCTCCGCCACCGCCCGGAGCAGAGGAGCAGGAGCTGCCTCTGCTGCCCGTACCTCCGCAGGGAGTACGGTGGCAGGAGCCCCAGAAAGGGGAGCTGCCGGCCACGAAGAAGGGGGAGGAGGTCTGGAGACCACCAACCCCAGCAGCAGTTTCGCTGCCGGAGATCGTGGGGGAGGTCAGGAGACCTGCTCCCACTGCAGCAGTTTCGCTGCCGGCAGTACTGTGGTCGGAGCCCCACCAAAGGGAGCTACCGGCTACAAAGAAGGGGGACGAGGTCTGGAGACCACTTTCCCCAGCAGCAGTTTCGCTGCAGGAGTTCTTGTGGCCGGAGCCCCACAGGAGGGAGCTGCCGGCTACGAAGAAGGGGGAGGTCGGGGGACCACCTGCCCCCGCAGCTTTTTCGCTGCAGGACGGGACCAACAGGCTGTCAGCCGTGCCACTACCGGCAGGGGTGCTGACAGCATGGCCAGCCATGGGCCCACTGAAGCCTCCCTTCCCAGCCCGAGACTTTGTCCTGGACTGCTGGATTTTTAAGGGGGGAGGTGGCCGTTGAGGCCATGTGTGCTGCGCACAAGGGGGGGTATATGTGGCAATGTGCCCCGTCCCTGTGTGCATTTGTGTTGTATGTTGCGTGTGTAAATGTTGGTGCATAGTCATTGGTACACGGGATATAAACGGGTCTGTGTTTCACGTGTATTTAAAAAGTGTATATTTGTATTTAGGCACGGGATTGCACATCACGCACGTGCATTTAAAATGTAATATGTGAGCACGGGGTTGCACGTAATGAATTCACGTGCTGGGATTCAAGTGAATAATTAATTAGTAATTGAATCCCAGCACAACAGTATATATAGACACGTAGCACTCAGTCTGGGTTGGGTGTTCGAGAGTGGAGAACGGGTGAGAGAGAAGGAGAACGTAAAGTAGTAAAGTGAAAATAATATCTAGAAGTGTTTGTACTCACCGTGTTTGTTTGTCTCTCCGTGCACCGTTTGTTAAGTGTTTAGTACGTTTTGTTTGTCTTTTTATTTTGGCGTGTAGTGCCGTGTCCAGTGTTTTTGTCTGTTCCAACCTTTTATTTTCTGTTCTGTTTATTAAATGCTGAACGCGATCCCGCGTTCAGCCTCACCAAAACCCCATCTCTCTGTCGTTTGTGTTCCTGTTTCTGGTCTGACGCCACCCACTCCGGCCGTCTTTGTGACAGCCTCATAAAGTCGAAATGAAACCTGCTGAATAATGTTACGTTAACATATTGAATTACATACCACTTTGTAGTTTTCCATATACTTAACGAAAAACTGACAAATTTAAAAATGTGACATTTCCAAATCTAAGATGAAATACCTGTACTACTATTATGGCTTCCGGCAGACTTTTGCGATATCATTTTGTAGTTTCTTTGATTACATGATGGTAAATAAAAGATTTTTTAAAATGATGTCTCAATCCTGAAATTATAGGTGATATAAAACATTTGGCCATAGCTGTACATGTGGTTTCCATTTAACCCATTCCCTTTAGTATTCACTTTATTAAAAGCGACTTGGTGAAAAATACCTTGCAGCCCTCTTGCTTTGATCAACCACATTGTGGTCCTTTTTATGATAAGAGGTTTTCTGTTTCTGCTTCTACATTTTATAGCTTCTGGGATCCCAGCATGTCAAATGAAATCTAGATAATAATGTGCACAGTACTTGATTGTTGCTTTAGTAAAGATTGTGCTCACTGGTTGAGCAGTTGTGCTCATAGCAGGGCTTGGTCATTGTGGAAAATATATTTTATGTAAAATGTATCTGTGAGTAAGCTTAATCAACTGCATCTGTTGAATTTCACTACAAGTTACTGTTTTGCTTCTATTTGTTTATCAAACATTTAAATAAAATTACCCTTTCGACAGTAGTTACTGGTACTGATATTTAATCATCTCGGCCACAAATTATTTTACAAAGCCAGGAAACCTTGCAAGCTGATTCATTAACAAAGTGTTCTTGTTTTCTGGTTTATGCTTGTAGACTAAAATAATATACAAATTATAATTACAAAATGCAAAAAAGAGATTTACATTTTGTAATTATAATCAGAATAATACCAGTTCAGGCTTATTACTGCCAATAAAATGACCCCTAATCTCTTGAATTACCCTCTATAGCCTGAAAAATTCCTTCTAAAACTATAACAGAAAATAACAGAACTGTAAGTAATGAGTTGAATTTGAACAAACTATTCAGTGTAGCAAATTGGAATTCACTGGAAGAATATACTGTGCTCTCTGTATTCTTCTGTGCGTGCTAATATACAGTACATACTATACAGTACAAGGCTGTGTGTTTATCTAGTTTATCTGAAATGTGTACATGAAATGATTAAGTAATGTACAGTATTTGCCTCACATGTCCACTAGAGGGCAACAAGTAGTTCAACTTTGATCAACATTATGAAATCAGAAAACTCTTACTAGGAAACATGGTGAAACTAAGTACAGTAATACTACTAGTAGAACTAAATTGTAGTTTGAGGGCAGCAGTGTGGAGTAGTGGTTAGGGCTCTGGACACTTGACCGGAGGGTCGTGGGTTCAATCCCAGGTAGCGGACACTGCTGCTGTACCCTTGAGCAAGGTACTTTACCTAGATTGCTCCAGTAAAAACCCAACTGTATAAATGGGTAATTGTATGTAAAAATAATGTGATATCTTGTAAGAATTATAAGTCGCCCTAGATAAGGGTGTCTGCTAAGAAATAAATAATAATAATAATAATAATAATAATAATAATAATAATAATAATAATAATAATAAAAAATTACACAATGTTACTTCAGTAATGAGTTACCTGAGTGGAATGAAGGATTGTGTGGTGACAGGGCAGCTGGAACTGACTAGACATTAGTAAAGCAGCAGGAAACAGTAGGTACTATGCTAATCTGCTGTATTATTAGGACCCATGAGATACAAAGCTTTATTTGTTAGATATAAAATACTGTGAGAATGCTTAAGAGAAGATGAAATATATAACTCAGTTGTCTGGTTTTAGTTTTATAAAATTAAAAGGTGTTTTACCTCTCAAAAAAACTGAGTTAATTAAAGACTGGAGTCAACGCTTTAAATTATATCCCATTCTCTCTTGAAAATCCAAATGATTCTTAAATAGTGTAGAAAATGTAGTTGTAGAATATCATATTGAGTCTGAAAGACTTCGAGTCTTAGGACTGAGCCTTGTTTTTGTTTTTCATGTATTTTGATGCAGGCTCATAGCTCTGGCTGCGCAAATAAAACACATATATTCTGTATTTGGTTGCCATTCCTATTAATTTGCTTGAGCCTTTCTAAACTACTGTAGTCATAATAAAAAAAATTACAGAACTGAAAACGCTGCTATCTGGTGACACTAGATCCTTTTTGGTCACCATGTTCAATGTAGCGGAAAATATCTTCAACACCCAAGCCTCTCATGGGACTCTGCTGTTAAATAATTCTCCTCCTTCCAAGATACATCCAAGCATTTGGCAGTTTATAGCTGAACTAATTATGTTATACAGAATTCGGAATGCTATGAAAAGCCTCTTTTATAGCACGAGAATACCAATGCAACATATGTCCTCAGTCTTTGCCCAAAGATGATGGTTTGTTTACAACAGTAAGCACCTACTTTTGAATACAGTCCTAAACTGGGTTACTGACTTTGAGTTTTGTAAGCACTATTTAAACAGTCAACCAAATCCCACAATGGCAGTATCAGGGTTCAGAATATCACTACTAATGTTACTGTTAGGAAGTAAACTTTTAATTGCTGCCGGTTACTCTCTGTTGCTTTAACAATGGGACTTTCAGATGAAATGAACCAAAGCACGCACTGTGAACTCACCACTGTAATGAAACGTAATAACTTTGTGTAGTGTATTCAGAAAGTGGACAGCTACTGGTAGGAAATCCATTCAGTCCCTGAATAATCTTTGAAAACCAACAGAGCAGTTAACAGTTATGACCTGTTGTGGTGTAACTATTTCAGGCAGGAAACAATTCAAACAATAAGCAAATCAAGACTATGTAGTTTTGTTTCACACCGCAGGCATAAATCAAAATCTTTCAAATGTAGTCTAGTTCTGCATGTGCAACATTTTATTAGCTTTCTGAAACCCACTAATTAATCAATTATTGAATGTGCCAACAGTTCAAATTGTCGATTTGGCATATTGCTCTAATAAACACACTATCCTTTTCATAGCAGGATATACAAGCCAGTAAAAAGTGGGTTTCAATGGAAAGACTTGATCTCCTCTTTGCTGAGTCTTTTTTTCAAGTTATCCTCTTTTTGTGCGGTGCAGACACGCATTCCCGAAGGCAGCTGAACACCAACACTTTGAATCTCACACAAATAAGCCTGTTGTTTTCTCAGTTGGAAGCAGGGCTGAAAAACATTGCATCAGAATTCCAGTTCACTGCCCTAAGGTTCTGATCATATAAAAGGGCCAGTGTTGAAAAAAATCTATCTGTGTTGCTAACAAGTTCATAAAGGCAGTGCCTTAGGCTTCGGACCGCAGCCAGACACTGAATCTTAATGAAATATTTAATAGCTGTGCATATTTACAGAAGTTCCTTAGAAACCCACACTGCTCAAAGAAAATCTAAATATACACTTTTCAAATAACTGATTTCTTATTAAATCAAGAAGAACAGCTATGGATCTGATGAGGATACTGTAGTACAATGCAAAGTCTATTATTTACATGATTTCAAAAATGTTTTATAATCAGAAAGATATTAGTGTCTCCCTGTCCCTGGGATAACATACAATTTGCAATCAGGCTATTCATTTTTGAAACATGCTAAAAATACAGTAATGAATAGTAAAATATGCAAACCAATATAAACTATATACAAAATAATAAATACATCATGGATATCCACACAGCATGTGCAAATCAATACAGAAATGGTATGAATCTTATTCTAAATAATATTATCTTAAGTGGCCACAAATAGCCATATGTAGTCTTACATGTTTCCTGCAGTCCTGTACCAGATTAATGAGAGTACTGAAGATTACATTGCATTTGGTATACTGTTTAGTAGCCCTGCATTAGTACTCTAAATGAAATTCACAGAACATTAAATACAGCACTAAAAGTGGCAAGCCTTGATGTTTAATCGGATTATAGAGAGTTTCCCAGTTCAGAAAATGATGGCTAATAATGCCATAAACAGGATCCATAGCAGTTAGCACTGTATCTTCAGTACTGTTTGCCAAGCATTTACAGCTCTGAATAGTTTGCAGAATCGTTGATTATCTCTGCACACCAGCATTTCAGAGCACAGATGAGGCCAGCTGTCTTGCTGAGACCACTAGACCGTTTCTAGTTGGCAACTCCAGTGCCTTGTTTCCATAAGCACATCACCATTACAAGGTCCGAACTAGCTCTATTGCTGCACTTGAAGCATAAGAGAGAAATATATATTAGCATAAAATTATAAAAGTTGCTTTTAGGCATTTCAGAACCTGTTTAAAATTCCCATCTATAAATGCCATCCACTACCTGTCCTAAATGGGAATGTTCAAACTATATGACTTAGATATGTGTGGTCCAGTGGTTAAAGAAAAGGGCTTGTAACCAGGAGGTCCCCGGTTCAAATCCCAACTCAGCCACTGACTCATAGTGTGACCCTGAGCAAGTCACTTCACCTCCTTGTGCTCCGTCTTTCGGGTGAGATGTAATTGTAAGTGACTCTGCAGCTGATGCATAGTTCACACACCCTAGTCTCTGTAAGTCGCCTTGGATAAAGGCGTCTGCTAAATAAACAAATAATAATAAATAATAATGAAAATATGAATGAGGATGTGCTGTAAGTGCTTGACACAAAGAAACGAGACAATGGGTGAAAAAACAACAACTTTAAAACCAGGAATAATATTCAGCAGAAAAGTGATTAAAGTATTTTACTGCTTGACAAGTCCTGAAACTGTAAATCATTTTTTTTCAAAATGAAAAAAAATGATAATTAGGATTTCAAATTGCCCCCCTCCCTCCATCTGTGCTCCCCTGAGGAAAATAATGGAGGCCCAGGCCATGCTGAGTTACCAATGGGCTAGGCCTCTGTTCTGCAGGACGAATACCACAGCTACACAGTCATCCCTCCCAGCTGCAACGGGCCCTCCAATCAAGTCATAAAGGACTAGGGGAAGAGGAAATCAAAACCAGATGAACTCCATTCTGATATAATGCAAGAAAACAGCAAGCCCATCATAAAAAAAGTCAGCTTTAAATTATGTCATAGTTTAGAACGGAGGGGCTATAATAACAATGATCACGTGATTCACATATAAATATCATAACAGCAGGAAAACCAAATTACTCCATAATAATCATCAGAAAGTGAGAAAAGGCAGTCGAAGTTCACCTGTCAAATAAGTTTGTATTCACTACTGTCTCGTCTATTGGCAATATTGAATTTCACTGTAGATCAATTCATTAAACAAAGGAAGACACTATTACATGAGAGCATTCTAACCATTATGTTCCAGTTAATGTTAAGCCCCTTTGATGTATTTAATGTCTTTGTAATCTAATAGTCTTATTAATAGGTTAATGCATTTGTTTTTGCACACTGTTAATTTGATGCTGGCCTTTCCTGAATATTTAGAATACATAATAAAATAAAAGGTTTATTATAGGTCATATGTCTTTTTCCATAGGTTGCAGCCATGTAGTCTAAAAGCTTTGTGAACATATGGCTATTGAAGTATAGTAGAAGTACATAATATCTCATATAATGCATTCCCTATTCTACATGATACCCTTTGTACACAGAGCCCCTGGACTTCATCAGCAGTAACAACCAATCCCTGCTAGGGGACATTCTCTTAAAAACGGACATGTTGGCAGTGATTCACAATCAATGCCTGTCACTTCCTCCTCCTGGTGCAACAGCAAACACCCAGCTGCACATCACAGTACAGGCAGACTAAATATGTTCTTCCTGCTGAAGGAAGTTATCTCTCACCCTGCATGCTCCCACAGTCACACACAAACAGACATTAGGTGAAAGTGCCATAAAACGGGCAGCTTCCTATTGCCCTTAATATACTAGCAGTTGATGTTTGTACTACACATATAATATCTAACTGAAGTAAAATTAACTGTATAGGCTTTAAACAAGCAGACTGAGGCTAAATAACACAAATTACTCCCTGAGGTCCTTTTTAAGCACTGTGCTTTCACACTTTGTATTCCTTGTGGGAATTCTGGCTAGCTGTATAGTGAGGAAACACACGCACACACGCTCATTTCTGAGATTTGGGAACTTTCCATAACTTTAGGGTGGAGTTTAGGTTTCAATCCTTTTATCAATGTTTGGGCTCTAACTCTTGCTTGGCCTTTGAATCCTGTGATTCACAGGGATACATCATACTAGCATACTTGTAGTTATAGTATAAAGATCTTGTGTAGAGCTATAGAACTAGATAATTATAACTAAGATTAAAATGTCTCAAGATATGCAATGGGAGCCTTACTTCCATCTCAATCCTGTAAAAAATATCTGCGTTAACCACTTTTATGAATGGCGCATTCAGTTCATTTATGCTGTACAAGCTTAAATTCCAGGAAACATAAGGTGGAAAGTAGCACAGTACATTCAAGAGTAAATAGCAGGGTTCCAAAAAATATGGCGTTATACGTCCCCACGTGCTGCTACAACTGTTTAAATAATGTACCTGTCATTTCTCTTTTCATTGTTAACATCTGGACAACTTTTTACACTTATAACTTTCAAATCTGTTTCAACGCTCTTTTCAAAATGGCCGCTCTTGTGCACTGGGATTTGAGATCTGTCCTCTAAATCACTGCAGGAAAAAAAAACAAAAAAACATGTGCTCTGGCTTTTCTTTTCCATACCACATCATGGATCACCTGTTTGACAATGTGGGCAATTATCCTTACATTAGTAGTGCACTACAGCAGCCATATTAAAAACAGCTTTGAAGCAGACTTTAGTTAGAAGTGTAAAAAGTTGTCAGGATGTTAACAATGAAAAGTTACATGTATGTTATTTCAACAGTTGTAGCAACACATGGGGACGTGTAACACTATATTTTTCGGAACATCGCTACTTACTTTTGAATGTACTGTAGTGCGAAACTGAACAAATTAGGGGCACGCAACATCCCATCTAATTCATTTAAACTGTCACTTATAGGTTATACACAAGTACAGCGAGTTTCACCCAGCTGGTCACATTACATATTCTGCTCACAGTTGAGCGAAGGTTACTAAAATGAGGGTCAGGACTGAATGAACATGAAGGCTGAACAATGCTCACACAGCAAGAGCAGACTACGACTGAGGAGCACTGGTGCAGTGATCTGAGTAAGTCTTTACTATAGAAACACATGTCTGAAGTGTCTAGGTCGGTTGGATTATTTAGCCTTAAATTATAGGAATGTATGAAGATATAAATTATGTTCTTATAATAAACAGAGCAAATGTGGAGCAATATTGTTTTGGACTGAGTCATCAAAATAAATATGCATCCACAATTGAAATATATGTTTGTGTATTTAACCCAGTCAGACACCTTGTCTACAAAATATCTTGGCATCCCTGAAAATAAGGAAAATGTCAAAACATTTTAGTAAACAAGATGTCCCACAAATCGGGTATTGCACACACTACAATTCTACTGCAAAAGTTATCTACCAATAGACAAATGACTGGGTGGTATATTTTCTTCATTTACCCCAAGAAATTGTGTTCTGCAATGGCGATCAGCTGAACTGTCATATTTGTGTGTATGTAGCAGGAAGGCCAAGAGGGAACTTGTTCACTGTTTCAACATCCATGTACTGGAACAGATCAGTATGTGTGGATTCTTAATGCTCTCACAATTAGAGAAGAGCTCTAGAGCAGTGGTTTTCAACCTTTTCATCTCCAGAACCAGTGTTTCCAGCAAGGACCACCAGGTGTACCAGTAACTATGTGCAATCTTAAATGGCTGTTGTAAAATCGAGACCTACCCCGTTACAACCAGGTTTGTTGTGTCTCTAATCACTTGTTTGTTGCCGCATTCTGCTGAATGGTTCAGCTATGCAGCTGATGACTGCAATGAACTCAGCATGTTTATATTTTAAATATTGTGCATGGAATTGGTGACTGCACCTTTAATTGTGTACAGCTGTAATATGGGAAATAGCATGCTGTAGCTCCCATGCTCAGTGTTAGTGAAGTTCTGATCTGACAGCATGTAACACAGACCCCAGGCACTTTTATCCATGCATATGTATATTACAGGACATCCGAGTTTAATGACAATTAACTTGTTTTGTCAACATGGAAATATACTAGGGAACGGACTTATTGTGACATCTATATCATTTATATTAAATGATTTATTTCTGTTTTAAAATTGAACATTTGCCTGCGAAAAATATCTTTTTTTATATATAATATAAATATAAAAAAAGGTTTAGCATGCGTGGGATTTGATTAAACTAAAACCTTCAGTTTGGAAGCGGGTTGTGTTATACTGTCATCAGTACTACACGATTAGTTGAGAAAACAAGCAGTATTTTAAAAGATGAAGTCAGCCAGCTGAGAATTCTCAGGACTTTGTCATAATTTTTACATTTTGGAGATTTTTTTGGGAGATTTTTCGAGTCATCTCATCATTCTGAGATTCTGATCTTAATCTCTAAAAAATGTTGGTTTCCTGTCAGTGTAACACTCATTGTGGTACCTATTGGCGCAAGGAAGTATGGTTTCCTCTCAATATTGGTTGATGAGAGTAACGCTATTTGTGGTCCCCACTGGACAAAAACGAACTTTAATTTCTGAGAATTAACTACACCATGTAACAAATTTTTATTTTTTTTTGTTCCTGGGTAGTAAGTGTTATTTCCTAATTGCTTATGCCTCAAAAGTACAAATAATCAAATAATGCTTGCCAAGATAAGATGCCTTCCAGAACATGTCTTTGACCTTAAAAAGGAAATCTTGCATTGTATATACCAATAACAATAATACAGTAGTACAAACTGCTTTTCATCTTATTGCATTTATTGGACAAAAACATAAAACAGATACAAAATCTGTTTAAACTTGTATTCAATGCCACAGAAAAATATAAGTATGTATTACTATAAAATGAAACTTAATTGGTTTAAAATTGCTCATTTAGAATGTATAATACCAATGTGCATTGGTTTCTCGAATTAAAAATCATGGCACTGTAATGTATCCACAGTTAACAGCACCCATTTGTTTACCACATTTATTCACACAACCTACTGTGTTAGGATTTACATTACGTCCAGATTTTACATTCTGAAAGGCCTTCTATTTTTAACACAGTGATGTGATGACTTTCCATTGCTCTCTAATACAGTCAAGATTTATTCTTTATCACAGTTCTAATTACCACAAAATGAACACACAGAATACTGGTGTAATATTAGAAAAAATCCATCCTTTTTTGTCTCCAGGGATTTGTAGCCAATTGATACAAATGTGGGAGGGGATTGTAGCCCTCTATTCACAGGTGACAGTATAGAGTTTGGCTTAAGTACTATAGGTTCTCCAGACACACTGGACAGGCAAATAATACCCCTCAGTTTTCATTTGAATGGCCAAGTCCTTTATATGGGGTGAGATTTATTCAGTCTCCAGTGTCAGTCAAGCATTTGCCTTTTTGTGATAACTGGACATGCCTTTATTCATACAAAGAGAAACTTTCTGAACCACGTGATTTTGCAATGCACGCCAAATTAAACATTCTTGTGTAGATAGCTTTATAAATGGAGCATTATTTAGATGTTGGACTTTCTTGTATTTTTGTCCCAGTTCAGCAGTGATGGCTGAAGAACAGTCAGCTTCAACTCAAGAATAACACTGTAATCCATCAGCTGTGTAGCTTTCACTTTAGAATGGGTGCTTTTCAATCAGTTACATCCGCAGCAATGTGCCGAAGACAAGTCCAGTGTTAGAGCTATAGTCAGGTGCTGAAAATAACTTCTGTTCAATTACACATTCATTCCAACCAGACAGACTAAATGTAGCCAATGTTTGGGGGTCCTCTGGGTCCTTTACAAGTGCAGCTGTCTCTTTTTGTGCCTGGGCAGAAAAGAAAGCGCAGAAGAAGCTGACAGGGGAAACAGGTGTGTTGTGAAATGAGAAACGTGGCTTCTGACAACACCTGTATGTTTTCAAACACAATCCTCTGTCTGACTGGGGCTACAAGGGCTTAAAGGCATTTTATGTAACCCTGCAGTTCAACCTCTCCAAGCCAAGCAGATGGGACACATAAAATAATTTAACATAATTAATAAAGTTAAGGCCCAAATGTCACCTTTATTCAACTCTCAAAATAGAATTGGTTAATCAGAAAAAAAATAAAGAGTACAAGGGTAGCTAGGAGACAGGAAGAGGATTTCAGGAAAAGTCTTCATATAAAAAAACAAATCCTGTGCTCTAAGGAACTGACATTTCCCTGAAAATTTTCTGGCGATAGAGGACAGCCAAAACCTAAAAGTATATTTTTAAAAAAACTGATACGGTGCACATCCATTACAATGTTAGAAAATCAAATATTACACAACCACTTTAAAAAAAAAACAGTCTATAATTCTTATGTTTTGCATGAAAATAAATAATTACAGAATGTATGCTATTGTACATTTAAAAAACATAACGATTTTATAGTCAAATGCTCTGTTTCTCACAACTCTCAACAGTCGTGCAAAAAGAGATGTACCCCACCTGTGCTACTGTTTTTATATAAACTTTCTAGCAGAAGAATTCAATGTGGTGGACTTCAGTTTAGCTGTTGAGCTATGGTAGGGTTAAGGACAGAAAGGGTAGATAAAGAAAGCTAGAGTGTATTCAAGCGATTATTCCACAGGCAGCGAGCTCATGAACTGGTCAAGAATACCACTATTCAAAAACTACTTGGTTCTAGAAGGACTACATGGCAGTCACAATCTTGACATTTTATAGTGGCACACAAAAACATGTCACCAGCAGATGTTCACCAGTAGAATATGATGGTGACAATTTGAAACATGATCAGTCTGATGGAGGATGGTATGACAACACCACTGATTCCAGCCTAACCACCTAAATAAACTTTCTCTGTCATCTTGAAAAATTGTGTTTTGAACTTTAGGTAGATTAAAAATGTGTAATAGTGGAGCTTTCAGTTAAATACCTCATATCAGCTAAAGTAGAAACAATGAATAGCTATTTTATCTCACAATTAAAACCAGGCACTTCAAAAGCCAGTGGTCTTTTAAATCAGTTTTGAAACAAAACAAAGATAATTTTTATCTTTTTTTCTGGGTTATTATAAAAGAAAGCCATGTTTTTCAAGTATTCCAGATAGCCCTGGACTGCTTCCTGGTTCCTGGCAAAGGCCCTAGGAGGTTGGCTGCTCCTTTTGCCAGCATCTGGAAACCATCAGTGTAAACAATGGAGTCCTCGGAGCTGGAACCCCTACCTCAGTTCCCGAGGGACTCCAATCCAGAGAACATGAGAACACAAAGACCATTGGACACCATGTGGTCAATTACTCCAGACTAACAAACCTGAGCTCTTTCCTATTTTCTGTTTAGTTTGGCACAGCTGCCCAGTTTCACAGTGGACCCCAGCTGCTACAAAAGCAAAAAAAAAAGAAAAAAGTTTAACCTCTTCTCTACTAAACATTATCTTCCATCTCTATTAATTCACTGGCAGACCAAAACAAGTTTCTGTGGGGAAACCTTGAACCAATTAAAAACAATCTCCTACAAAAGTTTCTACAGCAAAACAAAATGGATTATACATGCATATTTGAATAAAGTACACTGGGCTGACTTCCAGGCCACATCTTGGTGCTTGTTTCTATGGCCTTGGTACAGTATGATGGTCATCGTCACACCTAACCATGTTAAACATCTCTCTGCACCCATTCAGAGAGACAATGACAAGTATCTTCTGTGTGCTCAGCTCAAAATTGAAACCTGGTAGTTTCCACTCAAACATGCTTAGCATCTTCTCTGTATTAAATCATAGTCATGGAGAGAAGTTTTCCAATTTTTTATATTAGACCTTTTTTTTTTGTCAAAGGTCAAAGTGTTCATCAATTTTTGGCAGACATCCTTGACTCTGTAGATTAAAGTACAATCTACTGATTCAATTTCCAGACAGATCTACCCAAGTATTTGATATTAAATTGGCTTAACCTTGGACGGTTCATTCAGTCTAACTTCAAGCCAAAATGTCAGAATTTAAAAAGAATTTAACAGCAAATCCTACGTACAATGTGCAACAGCCACCACATGAATCCCAATTTGGAATGTGTCTATAGTCAGGGTTCCTAAACTGTGAAATGTTATTAAATATATTCCAAAGCAGGTCCTACTGCATGTTACACTACGCACCATGACTTTTGTTACCTGGAATCAAGGAATAATCTTCAAACTTAATTTAAATATTCAAAACTGATTTTTTTTGTCAATCACAGTTTTGCATCACCTTGATTTAACATCTAACAGACTTAGCATACATTTTAATTAATAACAGTCTTCACATACATAAAACCTTATTTTACACGAAAGCCTAATTGCAGGTTTTACTATCAGCTTAGGTAGAATGAAATAGAAAGTGTCCCAAAAAGGGCAATAAAAAATAGATTTCTAACCTAAACTAATGCCCCTGTAGTGTGAAAGGTCATACTTTAGTGAGCCATGATTTAGGTTACTCTGGTCCGGAGTCAAAGGTCAGGAGACGTCTGAGGGACACAGGAACAGAGATTTAGGTACATATTAGCTTAACTGGATACTAAAGGGGTAATTTAAGATCCATCAGGGGTGAATAGGGGCATTAATCCACGATGTTAATAGTTCATAGATTTCCAAGTTTTAAACATTTATAATTTGTCCTAAACACAGAGGTGCAACATTGCTATTTTAAATTTTTTTTTAGAGCAATTACCTCTATGATCTTATTTACAATTTCATAAAATGTAAAATGCTTCAAATACCACCAGGTCCTACTACAACTGTACGTCAAGAAAATGCATTACCATATTGATTCAATGAGAAAGGTGCTAAGGCTGGACAAAGACAAGTTTAACTGCTGTACTAATTCACCCAGACACAGCTGCTCTCTCTTCCATAACTGCTGTGTAGATTCATTCCTATACTGTAGTTACTAAGCATAAATATCTGCGTTGCACAATCAGGCTATTCAATATTCTTCCTTTGCTTTCTTTTGCCTAATAGATCCTAAAGGGTTAGGGAGAATGTGAGTAGATTCATAAACATAATAGATTAAACAGCTTCATAATATTATTATTAAATAAACTATGGAAAGTAGGTTGCCTTATATTGACACCTTAAAAAATAACATCTATTACATAGTATATGATTCTTGTGTTCTGTACTGTAGCTACACTTATGAGGCAGGCTATACAGTAAAACAACATTTCATACACTTCCAGAATCGACCTGGCTGAGTCATTAGCTAACCAAAGTTTCCTTTCTAACAAAGTAATTCAAGACACCCCCTCCCAAGCACTGGGATAACTCCTACAGACCCACCCTCCTTCCTGTTGAGGATGTACTGCTGGTCAAGGCCTTTTCAGCTCTTTGTTATATTAAACAATTCCACAGGAAGAGAACCCAATTTGGCAGGGAGTTGAGGTCTGGGTGGAAGATTTTCAGTGAAACACACTTGCCTGTGTTGGATACCAGTGTACTGTAATAGTGTATATTTTTTACAATTTCAGACTATGCCAGGAATGTGTAGTGTTAGGTGAGCATGTTTGGATAGGAGGGAGGGGAGACACCTTGGGAATGTGTAAACAATCCAAGGTATTAGCTGTATCTGCTTTCTGTTTAAATGGTGCAGAGAGCAGGCTGAATTATGAAAGAAAGTTATGAGCAAAGACTAAGGAATTGCATTTTAGTGTAAAAGAAAACTTGAATGTACAAAACTGCACTTTTAAATGATCCTAATTGGAAAGGTTTGAGACTACTGGCCATCAATAATGTGTTTTTTTTCTGAGTATGATAGATGAAATGGTAGCTGTATTAGTCCAGAGCTGATAGACAAAGAGAAGGAGATGTGATACCTTTTATTGGACTAACTAAATAACAATTAATCACAAGCTTTCGAGACCTCAAGGTCTCTTCTTCAGGTGAATCAGTCTCTCTTTCCTACTTTCACCTGAAGAAGAGACCTTTAGGCCTCGAAAGCTTGTGATTAATTATTATTTAGTTAGTCCATTAAAAGGTTTCACATCTCCTTCTCTTTGTCTATTTTCTGAGTATAAAACACTGCGGACAAGACAGATAAACAGAACTACTGTAATGTCTGCCAATCAGACTGACAGATACACTTCAGAAAAGATTCACCAGTGCATGGTGATGGATTATATACTGTAATTTTACCAGGGCAAACTGACAGATTATACAGATACCAACTAAAAGATTAGCCTGTGAAGACTAATGATTTCATGAGTGAGTGACAGATCTACAGCACACAAAGCTGCAGCTGAGAGAATGACTGAACAGCATTGAAACAAAAAAACTGAAAGAATACTAAAATAACTCATTAATTTCTCAGCATTGTAACGGTAACGTACATTGCTTTTCTACAACTTTGAATGTTGTTAGCTGCTGTTTCAACTGCCTAATTCCATAGCTGTGAACTCATAGCATATATGCCCAAATGGAGTAATGCCAGGACACAACACATACCAGGTGGTATGAGGAGGAGGACACAGCCTCAGCTCTCAGCAGGAAATGAGATGATCTTTTGCAAAAAAAATACCAACTTTTTTTTGGCATATTAAACTATTCAAGCTTGTAAAATTTTTGACAGATGAATCAAAACACATTTTAAAATAAAATGGGATTATAAAAAATAGAAAAACAGTTATAAATCTACTGAATTTCTGTCAGCAAGTAACCAGGTCAGGTCTCCCCACTAAACCCCAAACCTCTCAACCAGCTGCAACTGTAAACTTACAATTGCTTAAACATTTACAAATTATTGTTTTATGCCTAAAATATCTGCTTTGCCTTGGGTAAAATAGCACAATGTAAATGCAATTCCTGTGTTATAGTTAATATGACTCCACCTTGGAAACTCTGTGGGGTAAGGTTGCCTTTAACACAGGAAGAGAATGACAAGGAAGCCTAGTACAGGTATGTCCATAGTATTGTGGCAGGGTAACCCTGAGTCAAAGTTAAAATGAAGTCTGACACAATAAGGAGGCTGTGTGGTCCAGTGGTTAAAGAAAAGGGCTTGTAACCAGGAGGTCCCCGGTTCAAATCCCACCTCAGCCACTGACTCACTGTGTGACCTTGAGCAAGTCACTTCACCTCCTTGTGCTTCGTCTTTCGGGTGAGACATAGTTGTAAGTGACTCTGCAGCTGATGCATAGTTCACACACCCTAGTCTCTGTAAGTCGCCTTGGATAAAGGCGTCTGCTAAATAAACAAATAATAATTAGAAGTAATAAAATGATTGATTTTTTCATTTATGACAAACACCAGTCAGTTAAATTAATGTTTAACAGTAAATAACTGCAGTTGCATTATCTTACATTCACAGCAGTTAAATTGTGTTCAGTAATTACAGTATATCGTAGGCAGAGTAAGAACACTGCTGCATTTTAAAAATCAAAGACTTTGTAAACAGCTTTTCAAATGTTTAAAAAAATATCACATTTTCCTTATTGGACATCTGATGAACTGTTTCATGTTTACATTTCTTTAAAATAAACCAGATCATGACATTCGTCTCTAAGAGGAAATGAAACTGCAGTTACAAATGTGCTCCTTAATTACTTCTCCAATTTGGCTTCACATTGTTTTCAGTTTGCTTTGCAAGTTTATACAGAAAATTAAGTAAGCTTGCTACACCAGCAGCTAATAATCTGATATCTTGCCATTCTTCGCCAAAGCAGTCAGGTGGAAAGGAAAAGGCTGAAACACTCTTTGATGTAGAAAATGAAAGCTGCAATATTGGTTAGTCATTTTAATTTTTGATATAATCTGGCTGTGTTTCTGTGTGGATCCCTGAGTGGCTCACCTGGTAAAGACACGTGATGTGCAGGGCGAGTCATGCAGTCACTGGTAGCCTGCTGTCGAACTCCTGGATGTAAAGAGGTAAATGGCTCGGCAATGGGATCTGAGGACCTGCCAACCTACAATTCTCCAGAGCTGGTCTGGGGAAGGTATGGCAACATAACTGCATTCTAAATGGACATTCAAGAACTGACTGTAGAAGACAGAGGCTACAGGGTGACAAAAGCAGCTGATGGCATTTTGTAGTTTTATTATATCTGACACAGCCCTGTCGTTAAACTACTACCCTTGCATCTTAGGCCCTGTCCACACTACATAACCGATCTCGAGAACTGTACTCGAAACCGCTCTAATTAATCCAGCTCAAAGCGTCCACACTGAAGTACCGTTTCATGTTTAGTCAGGCTTAATGCGTCCACACACCATTAGAATAGTTCAGTTACAATTCCCAGCAGCGCAACGAACCATGGAAATTAATACGATGGTATCCCACAATGCACTGTATTTTATTTTAAAATAATGTGTTATGCCCCATATTAACAGAGGTCCATATTGCTAAAAAGAAATATAACAAGTATTGTGGAAAAAGTAAATCCGAACACACACACACACACACACACGTAGGGCTTGAATTTTTCAGGGTTTATTTTTAATCAGGTGAAGTCCCTTTAAACAAATTGAGCTGATTCTGTTTTATAATTAAACTCAGAAAAAGCTGTTAATTACAAAACAATCTTTGTTTTTACCTTCATATCTTGCCTGAGCCTAATTCTGGTCCTCTTAATTCTATTTCAAACAGAGCTGACAAATTATGTGATTTGTTCATCCCCGATCCTACTTTTAACTCGCATTTCATTTTTGCAGACGCCTAATTTAACGTTGTGTTTTTGTTATTTTCCCCACTAGTTTAACAGAGATGTCCTGACAGATTTTTTGAAGCATAAAAATGAATACCTAGTGCGGAGTGTACACTGATAGCAAGTCCTTCAGGCGCCTGCTCTGAGTATTTCGCCAAACATACCACAAAGCATTTTGGGATATTGGAGGATACACAAAAAAATGTAGTTTGGTACTACAGTGTCCACACTTCTGATAAACCGCACTACCTGATGCGATCTAATTAGAACCGGACTCGAGACTACCTCCTGAGGTGGTCTCGAGTACGGTATTAAATGCTGCGTAGTGTGGACGCAAACCGTATTTAGCACTTTTAAGCCGGCTTAAATGCAACTAATACGGTTTAAAGACATAGTGTGGACAGGGCCTTAGTCGCGAGAATCTGGATTCATGTTGGTTTGTCAAAGAAACAGGATTTACAAATGTGCAGCACAACCCCTTTGTTGGATTTAGACACAGTACTATAAAATAAAGTATTAGCTTACTTCAGAAACAAGCTGCAGGAGGCGTCCTACATTTCCTACTGCACATTCTTTATACAACCAACCACAGCAATCTTAATCAGTTTTAGCCTCTGATTAAACAGACATATATTAACACACTTGAAGCCTTGTTCATTTAAAAAATGCTAAAAATAACTGTATAACAAAATACACCAAAAAGAAAAAAAATCCTGACCACATAAAGGAGTTCATTCCAGTGGTTGAGAGAAGACTGTAGTTTTGTGTTATATGACAGGGTTCTAATCTGGCTTTAGCAGTGTTAAAACAAGGGACAGTGTTCAGGGCAGCTAGGAGGTTCTAAAATGTCCTGTTCTTTCACACTGTGCTTCAGTTTGCCACAGTACACACCAGCCTCACACTGATTCTGGTGCTGGGATTTGTTCTAGTTTTACATCGCAAATTTGTCATCCCTTTTTGATGTTGTGCGTGTTCATTTTGTGATTTAATGTAGCGCTAGTAAAAAGACACAGACTAAAACCTTAAGCACTAAAGCTAGTTAACACATTATAAGGTCAAACATGCTGATGCTAATCCACACAGTTCTGCTAACACACTTCAACCTCCACAGCCCTGGGACTCATCTTTAAGTACCAAATTACTTTGAATTAACGCAGCAGGGTTTATTTGAAATTGTTCAAAACAGCGCTTATTCAACGGTTGCTGTAATTAGAAATACTACCGTTTTTGAAAGGTGCCATTTTTTACTGTGGTTTTTACGATATTTGAAGGAGGCATATATTGTTTATTTCTGTGGATACAACTTGATCAGGATGATGAAGACGTCATACAACTTAGCTTTTAAACTGAAAGCTGTTGAGCTCTCAAGAACTTGGAGTTGATGAGCATTAGGGAATGGAGAAAGCAAGTACCTCAGCTACAAGAAGAGCTGACATCTTCACAGGGTAAAAAAAGAAGGAACAGCAGAATGTGCACAGAGCTCCTCCTTAATACCAGTACCAGTGATTTAAGTGTTCACTCAAACAAGGAAAATGAAGAGGAGGACAACGATAGAGAAGAAGTTGTGTTTGACTAGGTGAGGACAGACACCAGTATCAGTACACAGTGCTGTGTACCTATTTACAGTAAAATACTGGTATGCACCAGTGTGTAATTGTATTCTTTTAAATAAATGTTATTCAAGTTTATTCAATTAATTTTGTTTCTATTTGTAATGTTTTGCAATACTGTGTTTTGTATGTGTTTCTTTATTAAGTGCTACATTTATTTGAGCTGGGGTAGGGGGAAAATGTACATGTTTCATTACTGAGAGTGGCGTTTATTCGCGGGCGACATCTATTACAAATCTGATATCTGAGTGCGGCGCTTATTCAAGGACGGCGGTAATACAGTAAATAGATGCCAATGTGTAGTGGTTGTGAATTCTCCCAGGTTAGTTATCATTGATAACTACAGTTGGATTTAGGTAAAGAATATCTCATTGGTATGTTTACATTTTCAATCGAGATATACTTTACATTCATTCATATCTTAAAACAATGGTGTGCTCATCAAGCAGGGGCACCAGAACGGTTTAAGCTGTAGAGTACTAAACCAGGGAAGAGCCAGATACATATAACCTAAGATGACACCTTCATTTAAACTATATACTGGGACATAAACAAAAACAGTCTCAACAGAATAGAATTGTATACCTGAGTTGTTTTTTGCTGGGTTACTGGGTGCCATGTTAGACTGAATACTCAAAGAAAGATGGATCTTCATAAGCCAGAGCTCACAAACTGGCAAATGAATTAATTTTGAGATACTAGTGGATATACAAAATATAACTTGCAATTTATTGCACCGCTTTACAAAATAGATTATGTACAGGAAGACAGTGACAACAAGAAGTATTTCATGATTGAATCCTACCAAGTCAATAAATGCTTTATGCCAAACACAACAAACTAAATTTAAACATTAGACATTAAAAATTGCTGAGTACTTTGTACATAATATGCCACTGTAATGATAAAGAAACTTCCCACAGTACAGTGTTTTGTTTCTTCTTAAGATTAAAACATCCTGGAAGCAGATATGTGTTAAGTGATACTGGTCTGAATGTCACTGATACTGGAAACAGCATTCATGTCCTGTAGAGGCTGGGGCTTCCTGCTGCAGTACGGGAAATAGGTAGTCCCTGACTGCAGAGGACTTGAGGCCTGTTGTCTGGACCGAGTCAAAAAAATATCTTTGCCAGTCAGGAAACTGACATTTTAAACAGACAGTTTTAATTGACTTATTTTAAGAGAAGCAATAATATCCAGTAATTATTTCAATATCAATAATTATTTCAACACAATTCTTCTGTTATTTTCCTACGTTTGACACAAAAAGTTTCATTTTCTTCTTTTAATAAAAAAAAATGTAGGCCTTTATTTACAATTTTTTTCCGCATGTGCAAATGTGAAAACAAAGTAAGTTTATATATATGCATAGATATATTCTTCTCTCAGTCAAATACCTCCTATTATTAGTTAACAAACCTACTGCATTTACTACTGGATTAACAGTGATCCTGTATGTGTCCTGTGAGAATTAACATCAGCCCCAGAGTTCAGCTGCTGTGTCTCCTGTTTGACTAAACTTCTGTGCTATGTGCTTTTGCAATCCTGATACAGGGCTAAATGCAGGGTCCTGAAATTGTTTACCTTGGTGAGTGAGTGACCTCAGGACTGGCTACAATACAGTCTACAATCCCAGCAAGCTCCCTGCCATATCGGCTTGTACAGCTTGTACAGCTGTGCTCTAGGATTGAGTTTCAGGGGGAATGAGCTATGGCAGCAGGTGGTTTGGCTCATAACAAAAATATGAGGGTACAATTCCCAGCTTATTTCGGAACGTAGAAGCTGATATTCTAGGATTTATTTGAACGTTTACCTTTATTTGCAGAGCTATTGGTGGAAGGGGAACATAAATATACTTTGGTTGTTCTCTGCATGTACTGTAAATGTTATTTTGGTTGGCAGGGCTTCACTATAGTCCAATTGTCCAATTGTGTGTAAGTATGTAAGTATATTTCTTCAAGTCACATTGCAAGAGCAAAATTATTTTGCCATTCCACCCTCCACGCTGATGATCTATTGACAAAAGCTGTATGAACAGTGTTTTTATTGGGGGTTACAGTGCACCTTATGAAAGTTTACCACTGTGTTTTTCAATTGTAATTTTGCAGTTTTCCAATGTTTTCCCCTTGGTTATGCTATGCATTTAACCATAGTTTCCTATGTTTTTTTAATATGCTTTACCATACCAATCTGTGCTTAACTATGCTTTACTATGCTTTATAACACTTTACCATTACTTTACTATGTTAAACTTTTATATGGGTTGTCGATCTCTTAAGTACATTTTCAAATGGCAGGAATGGCCCAAAGTGTAGTGTAGTAACTAGACCACTTCAGTGAATTCTGATCTTTTTAGATTATAAAACACAACTGGGGGCTCCTGAGTGGTGCATCCAGTAAAAGCACTCCGCGTGGAGTGCAGGATGTGCCCTATAGTCTGGATGTCGCCGGTTCGAGTCCAGGCTATTCCTTTGCCGACTGAGGACGGGAGCTCCCAGGGGGCGGTGCTCAATTGGGCGAGCGCCGCCGGGGGGGATGGAGGGCCAGATCGGCCAGGGTGTCCTCAGCTCACTGCGCACCAGCTACTCCTGTGGTCTGGCCGGGTGCCTGTGGGCTTGCCTGTAAGCTGCCCAGGGCTGCGCTGTCCTTCGACGCTGTAGCTCTGGGTGGCTGCATGGTGAATCTGCTGTGTGTAAAGAAGCGGGCGGCTGACGGCACACGCTTCAGAGGACAGCGTGTGTTCGTCTTCACCCCTCTTGAGTCAGCGCAGGGGTGGTAGCGATGGGCTGAGCCTAAAAATAATTGGACATTACTAAATTGGGGAGAAAACAATAAAAATAATTGGCGACTACTAAATTAAAAAAAAAAAAATCACAACTGTGTTTCTGTCTTTTGTGTACAATGCATTTATAATTAGTATGTTTTAATGGATTCATGATTGTACTTTACAACTATTATTATTATTTTTTTTTTATTTAGCTTGGCACCATGGTAACAATCAGGCATGGTGTCACCAGATGCCATAAGAACGTCTCCCTACAGCCCTGCTAGCTAGTGCACCTCAATCCTGACCTGATGACTCCCAACCATTAAGTTCTCTATCTAATGCAGAGACTGGCAAACTTTGTAGTGTTAAGGTGAACTAATGTTGAGACAACCAACTTAAGACATGATCTGGACTTGAACCAGGGCTTCAGAGGCATAAGAGGCAAGTTCACAGTAGTTGTCATTATTCAATAACCCTGATGAATACTTCACTTTATAAACTTGTGCTGCAGTTGTGTGCACAGTATACTTCACATGGACATGTTTGCAATACAAATACTCTTCTATACTGTAGCGCTCTTCATGCCAAAACACTGCTGAGCATCTCATAAAAAAATAGCACTTCGCTAATGAGCATGTGGTTAGAATTGTGTTCAACTACAAAAAAGCACACTGAGCCAATACTTCAATTGTGCTGGTGTTCCTGATATTAGTTGGAAGTGGGAAAAATAATAACGAAAGGCCCAGCTAGCCTCGACTAAGAAGGCACAAGACGATATAGGGCTAAAGGTAGAAAACATGCATTTAAAAGCAAGTCTCACAGAGAGACAGGGAATGGATTTGAGTGATATGTTGGCAGCAGCATACTGAACCAGCTGAAACCTATTTACTTTAACATATGGAAGTCCAGCACACAAAGCATTATGCTTATCTACCCAATAAGTAATACAAGTATATTTGTATACTGCATGTTAGAAATTAAATTGTAATCTTGGATCTTTAAATATCTATGAACCCATGACAACAATTTACTATTGCTTGGTGAAAAAGTTAACACACACAGCCGTGCATTATTGGACAATCTCTATG